>NC_059257.1:559016-566516 GCF_017591435.1 Portunus trituberculatus | reverse complement strand
ACGGTGCAGGATCCGTTGATATAGACACGTTGACATAGACACGTTGATACATAGGCGATGCTATCATCGTGTACTTACCATCGTAAAGGAAAAACACGATGATAAATACACGATACATTCCACGGTGCAGGACACGTTGATACATACACGTTGATACATAGGCGATGTTGTCATCGTGTACTTACCATCGTAAAGGAAAACACGATGATAGATACACGATGCATTCCACGAAGATCATTATACGATGTGGGTCACGTTGATACATACACGATGTGGAACACAATGATACACGCTCAGTGTGTTCCACGATGGTGGGTAGGTGGGTTTTAGGAGGAGGCTGACGTGGATCTCGGACCCAGATCCAGCCAGCTCCTGCAGGGGGCCGCCTGCTCCTCCGCCGCGTCCAGCAAGGCTTTCTGTCCCGCGCTCATTCCCAGTTTTCCAACGGGAATGAATTTTGTAGAAAATAGAAAATGACCGACTTGCGATGAAAAATGAGGTGAATTGACGCGAGTCGTGAAATGAGTTTACCAGTGAGGCCAAGTGTGACAAAGTGTGAACCTTTTACATTTGACACACTGTAGAGCGCTTCGGAGCGGCCTCTGTGTTTGCTGCCCTCCAGTGTGCCTGTGTGTGTGTGTGTGTGTGTGTGTGTGTGTGTGTGTGTGAGGCAAAGATTCACTAAGACAGTGACATTGCTTGCCTGCTGTGCCTTCTTCAAACGGGTTAGTATTAGAGAAAGCTTGAACAATGCTGTATGTGACTGTCAAATGTGATCGAGAGGATCCAAGTACACTCTGAGATCAACTTGTTGCTCTTGAATGAAGGAGCCGCCTGGAACCACCACCCGCACCTTTCCCGCCACCAATCTCCGCAACAGCAAGCTATCTTCATCAGTGTTTGGAAGCAGCAGTTTTAGTCCCTTGTATCATGAAACAATGCCTACAGGTGTGGCAAGGGAGGTGGTGGCGGAGTGCGTATCTGTACCAAAGATTACCTCACCACCACAATAACCACGTGTGATATTGCTGGACCGATTGTGAGGAAGACTTCTGGGTCAGTGTTCAGCACAGAAAACAATTTTTTTTTATGTTATGGTCTATAGCGCCTGTAGGCATACATGAAGAGCATATGTGAGAAGCACTATTAAGCTTCCACCTATTAGTGGCGCAGGCAATTTTACTTATACTGGTTCCCATATTAGGGCACATATCACCACCCAAGCTCATCTTTGGTGTAACCACCTGGAACCTGGGTATCATGGTGACATGTAGCTAACTTCAAACCACTCCAGAAATGTCATAGCTTCAAAGCAGTATGTCGTGGGATTCGAACCTACGCATGGACGTCTGCCCGATCCCACGCTCACCACCGTATCCACTACGCCACCTACCTTCAATTATTGTGGGACGTGCTTATAGACAACACAAAGCTTGGCGGGAAGGCTTTCACTATATTAACGATACACTTGAGAATATCTGCCTTTCTTCTTGCTTGGTGACTTGAGTGGTGATTTGTTGCGTTGCAGAAACAAACTCTAAACATGATTAGTGTGTAGTTAAGTGATTTGGCAAGCAAGTCTTTAACCCTTCAGTACTGCGACGCATCTTTACCATGAGTTTTTGATGTCATTAGACGATTCTATTTACATGAGAAACGGTGTGTGGAGGTCGCCAGACTCTTCACTATTTCAATCCCAACATGAGTTTCTGAAGCTGTACAAAGTCACCAAACAGTAAGCAGAATGAATAAGGAAACATGTCCTGGTACTGAAGAGGATAGGACTCGCACTCTCAAACATTTCTGTGCTTCACCACCTCCACTGTTTGGAAAGGCTTTATTTAAGTTTACACGAGTTTTGAAGGTGTTTTTAGGTTTCTAGAGGCAGAGTGATAAGATTTGTACATTATTAATTTGAAAAAAAAACTAGAAAACCTCACCAATCCTCTTTGTGACCTTGGAAAACATTCGTGGTGAGAGAAGAGAGCGTTGTGAAGGCAGTGGAACCAGACTGTTGTGATAGTGGGGAGTGAAATGCACCTAAGGATGAAATGTACACTTACCGGTGAGACAGTAGCCAGTTCGACGAGACATGGATGCAATTAAGGTGAGGGGGAAAAGGGACGGGTTAACTGGTGACTTCAATACCGCTTCACCACAGGGAGGGCATAAGGCGCCTGGTCGCAAGGATGAGAGAGAGAGAGAGAGAGAGAGAGAGAGAGAGAGAGAGAGAGAGAGAGAGAGAGAATTTTCGCTATTTCTCTCGTTGGGGAAAAAAAAGGAAAAAATGAAAACACCATATTGCGATTAAGTTTTTATTAAATAAATTACTATCGAAAATGAAAAGAAAAGGGATAATAGCAGTAGTAGTAGTAGTAGTAGTAGTAGCCATCAGATGAGGATTGTAACACGTGTTCTACAAAACATTCTTAATCTAAAACTTAATTAAGTTTTTTTCACGTAAAATTAGTGAATAAATTAGGCAATGACTGATATTTTCCTGGAAGAGAGAGAGAGAGAGAGAGAGAGAGAGAGAGAGAGAGAGAGAGCCCCAACTTGGCAACCACAGTCTGGGCAGCCCTTCAGCTGGAATGCGTCCGCCTAACAGGCCAGCCCCTAACACGTCCTGTCCTTCTACCACCTCTCGCAGCCACACCTACACGGCCCGCCGAGGAAAGGACGCAGCAGCAGCTGCCTCACTGTGGTGACGGCCAATGTGAGGGGACTTAGGACAAATGTTGGTGACCTCACACAATTTCGCCCTGCGACATAGGGCTGACGTTGTAGCAGTGACAGAAACGTGGCTCACTGGAGAGGTAGAACCAACGTTTGGTAAGGTCCCTGGGTACTCCCACTGGATAAGGAAGGACAGGGAGAACAGAGCAGGCGGAGGGGTGGCAGCTTGCTTTAGGGACGGCCTCCAAACCCAGGAACTTGAGGTGACGGTTCCTCTTCAAACGGAAGCACTGTTCTTCAGGGTGGTACTGGAAGACAACAGAAGTCTCCTCCTCTGTATCATGTACCGCCCCCCCAGGCAAGGACGGGCACCCTGGACTTCCTGACGGAGGAACTCGACACCTTCTTCTACGCCATCAATGCTCCCACGTGATGGTAGTGGGAGACCTAAACTGCCACCTAGAGCAGAACGCTTATGACGACCTCTTGGAGGTGCAGGGCCTAACAAATCATGTTACCTTCCCCACGCATGTGCGAGGAGGATGCTAGACCCTGTGTTGTCAGACCTCCCGAGACGAGCGTCCGCTGTCAGCAGCTGGGGCCTGTAGGCAGCTCGGATCATTACGCTGTCCTGGCCCGAGTCGAGCTGAACGCAACGCGAGAGGACGCTGTCCCACGCACCATCTGGATCTGGGGGAGGGCTGACTGGCCGACCATGAGGCGTGCCCTGGAGGAGATAAACTGGGAGAAACCTTGGTGGGTGATGCCGAGGAGCAGGCACGAGCACTCACTACTAAGCTCCTCATCCTCCAGCAGCAGTATGTCCCCAGCAGAGTGTATCTCCAGGCCTGACGATCCTGCTTGGTTTGGCTTCCGCTGCAAGGCCGCTGCTGAGGCCAAACACGCCGCCTGGCTGAGGTACAAGCGGCACCCGACGCAGAGGAACAAGGCACTACACAAGGCTGCCTGCAAACGGGTGGTAGCTGCCTGCAGATGGGCCAAACATAGAAAACAGTGTTACGTTCACCGGTTAAACTGGTAAGATTGGCATCGGAGAGCCGGTGAACAATAACAATAAAAAAACACTGCAGGTTCAACTGGTGAGGAAATGCAAAAGGGGGTCACTTTAAAAAAAGCTACTTTAATAACCCATAATGAAATTGACACATATATAACAAGAAACATGAAACACAGATATATAACATGAAACACAGGAAAATGACATACACATATACATATAACTCAGTAATAAATACAACAATAAAGAACCCAACTTAATACCTAACGATAATCCTAATCCTATATAGAGGCAATGTGGAAAACACGGACGAGGGGAAGTGATACTTATGCGGTGTCGCAGTGGTGAAATGCTGGGTGATGGTTGATCCCACGGCAGAACCAAGAGGCGTTGTGTTCACTGGTTGAGGCTTGGATCTCAACTGCCAATCCAGAAAACCAAGAGCTGGCTCAACACTTTCGGTTGAGTCGAAAGGGGCCGCGTGAATCCAACTTCGGGACAGTAGCGGGGCTTCATGAAACGGTGACGTGGAAGGTTCACGAGACGGTGGCGTGGAAGGTTCACGAGACGGTGACGTGGAAGGGAGGCGGAGAGGTGGCGAACGAGGTAACAAGCGGAGGAGGTGATGGTAGTAATGCATGTTACGGGCGGGCCGTAACATTTCCTCCCCCCTAAGACCTCCGTAATGGCCCATCAACATCAGATTCATCAAAAGGGGGGAACTAGCGGAGCAGCTGTAGCAGGATTAAAGCTTGCTAACTGTTTCTTTATATCTATTTCTTCCCCTCTAAACTTAGCGTCATTTCGTAGGGCTAACTCCTGAATTTCTAACTCTTTCTCCTGCCTTCTAAGTTGTAACTGAAATTCTCTCTCTTTATCTTTTTCTGCCTGTAGTTGCATTTCTTTTGCTTCTTTTTCTGCCTGTAATTGCATTTCTTTCGCTTCTTTTTCTGCCTGTAGTTGCATTTGTTTTTCATGCATCCGGTATTCTAGTTTAAGCTTCTCAATTTCCCACTGACTTATCCTACTCTTATCCTGTTCTTCCTGGGGACTGTGTATTATAGTCCTCGTAGAGGCTGACATGGGAGTTAACTCTTCTATGGCATTTCCTAGCAACTGACCTTCTTGCACTAGATGTTCAACAACTACATTCTTAATGACCTCTTTAGTCATCTGAGACGTGATGGAAACATCAAAATGTTTAGCGATGGTCTTCCATTGGTCCTTTATATTAGCATCTTTAAGTTGTTCCAGAGAAGGGTCGGCACAAAAATCTTCAACGTTAAACTGAGCGGAAGCCATATTAAATCGATGTTAAACCACAACAAAAAAATGATAAGCGAATTACTTAAGTGAGGAACTTGGCAGAGTGATAATAAAGGCAACCTTGGAAATTACCTAGATTATACTTAAGTAAACACTTATGAGTACAATCACTAATGAGGGGTAAACTAGAGAGTTACGGCATTAAGAGGGATCCGGATTACTCTAGTTACGAGACTTGAGAGTGAGGAGCGAATTGTACCGAGACTTGTTATTGATAAGGAGGCGGATTAGTCTGAGAGACTAGTTAAAATGGCCGATTCTAACTAGCGAGAAAAATGATCCGCGAAGTGAGGGCATTGAGGGTTCGCATGAACATATGATGATCCCAACACTTGGATAACACTTATTACACACCTGCCTATGTGCAAAAAATAGAGATAAGTGCTATCGGTGAACACGCCTTTCTACCTGGTTTCCTGCTCTACCACTGCTATGCGATCCCAATGAAAGTCACGAAGCACGTTTAACCCAAAAGGAGCCACTTGAACGCACAAAGGTAAATTTAAACCACACGCAGAGTAAGTCACAGAAAAAAAACACATCAGAGTCACAACACCACAAACACAAGCAATCACAGAAAAAAAGTCACTGGAAAAATGGAACACTGAACATGGGTTATAATGGTCCTGTCACGGTCGCCAATTGTTACGTTCACCGGTTAAACTGGTAAGATTGGCATCGGAGAGCCGGTGAACAATAACAATAAAAAAAAAACACTGCAGGTTCAACTGGTGAGGAAATGCAAAAGGGGGTCACTTTAAAAAAAGCTACTTTAATAACCCATAATGAAATTGACACATATATAACAAGAAACATGAAACACAGATATATAACATGAAACACAGGAAAATGACATACACATATACATATAACACAGTAATAAATACAACAATAAAGAACCCAACTTAATACCTAACGATAATCCTAATCCTATATAGAGGCAATGTGGAAAACACGGACGAGGGGAAGTGATACTTATGCGGTGTCGCAGTGGTGAAATGCTGGGTGATGGTTGATCCCACGGCAGAACCAAGAGGCGTTGTGTTCACTGGTTGAGGCTTGGATCTCAACTGCCAATCCAGAAAACCAAGAGCTGGCTCAACACTTTCGGTTGAGTCGAAAGGGCCGCGTGAATCCAACTTCGGGACAGTAGCGGGGCTTCATGAAACGGTGACGTGGAAGGTTCACGAGACGGTGGCGTGGAAGGTTCACGAGACGGTGACGTGGAAGGGGAGGCGGAGAGGTGGCGAACGAGGTAACAAGCGGAGGAGGTGATGGTAGTAATGCATGTTACGGGCGGGCCGTAACAACAGGAGGATCTAAAACGGAAACTTTGTGGCCCAGGAGTAGGAGGCAAGACCTGGTGGAGCTTAGTCAAGGAGCGCCAAGGAGCTAAACACCAAGACGCCATCCCTCCACTCCTCAGGCCTGACGGTTCCACTGCCACAAGCAGCTGGGACAAGGCCTCACTCCTGGCTACAAGCTTCAGCAACAAGATGAGGGTTGGAGACCCGGGAAGACAAGCGCCTCACCTGCCACTGGAGACTCAAAGCACCATCACCCTGGTCTCAGTGACAGCTGGACAAGTTGAGAGGCTCCTGAGAGCAGTGGAAGTGGGTAAAGCCACCGGCCCGGACGACGTCAGCCCACACCTCCTTAAGAACTGTGCTAAGGAGCTGTCAGGTCCTCTCTCCAACGTCTTTACGACCTGCCTGAGGGAAAAAATGGCCCTCAATGTGGAAAGAAGCACGAGTCGTTCCGGTCCACAAGAAGAGCTCGCGGTCTGTACCCAGCAACTACAGGCCGATCTCCTGCTCTCTGTGGTGGGCAAGGTGCTGGAGTGGATAGTGGCTGGAGCCATCTGTCAACATCTGAGTGAAAACCATCTCCTCTCAGAGAGACAGTTTGGCTTCAGGCCAGGCCGGTCCACCTCCGACCTACTCCTGCTCCTCACCAAAGACTGGCAAAACGCCCTGGACGAGGGCCTGGACACGCTTGTGGTAGCCCTGGATATAGCTTGAGCCTTTGATAGGGTCTGGCACGCGGGACTTCTTGAAAAGCTCCGTGCCAAGGGTATCCAGGAGACCTACTGCTACTGCTTGACGACTACCTACGTGGGAGGACTCTTCATGTGGTCGTCAATGGGAAATCGTCAGAGCCCTCGCCAGTTCAAGCCTCCGTTCCACAGGGTTCAGTGCTGGGCCCAATCCTGTGGAACATCTATATCGACGACCTGCTCCGAAAACTACCGACAGTGGAAGCATATGCGGACGACTGCACCCTCTCCCGGTCCTACTGCCGCCTTGATAGCCAGAGCGCTGTCCGGCAGCTAAACAAGCAGCTACGGCTGGTGGAGCAATGGGGAGAAACGTGGCAAGTCTCCTTTGCACCTGAGAAGACGCAGGCGATGGTCATTTCGCGGTCGCCAGGAGCCTCCAGAGCGGTCTCAGAGCAACTGTGCTGGAGGCAAGGCTCTGTCT
>NC_059257.1:553097-558516 GCF_017591435.1 Portunus trituberculatus | reverse complement strand
AAGGTTAGTCTAGTGCAAGGGAAGAGATAGGCTGAGTGTCTGATAGTGGGTGGTAGCTTGTGTTTAGTTGATAGGGACAATAACTGACGTGTCTCCTAAGGGAAGTTTTTTTTTTTTTTACGGAGGGAAGAGGGCCAGCCAAGGCCAAAAATAGAAAGTTTAAAAAAAGGCCCCTTGTGAGCTGGCTCTCTAAAAAGTGTAAAAAGTGCCAAAACCGTCAGCCAGAATTAGGGGAGCAAATGCTTCGATACCTCCCTCTTAAAAGAAGACAAGTTATAGGAATTCGGAAATATAGATGCAGGGAGGGAGTTCCAGAGTTTTCTAGTGTTACGGCCCGCCCGTAACATGCATTACTACCATCACCTCCTCCGCTTGTTACCTCGTTCGCCACCTCTCCGCCTCCCCTTCCACGTCACCGTCTCGTGAACCTTCCACGCCACCGTCTCGTGAACCTTCCACGTCACCGTTTCATGAAGCCCGGCTACTGTCCCGAAGTTGGATTCACGCGGCCCCTTTCGACTCAACCGAAAGTGTTGAGCCAGCTCTTGGTTTTCTGGATTGGCAGTTGAGATCCAAGCCTCAACCAGTGAACACAACGCCTCTTGGTTCTGCCGTGGGATCAACCATCACCCAGCATTTCACCACTGCGACACCGCATAAGTATCACTTCCCTCGTCCGTGTTTTCCACATTGCCTCTATATAGGATTAGGATTATTGTTAGGTATTAAGTTGGGATCTTTATTGTTGTATTTATTACTGTGTTATATGTATATGTGTATGTCATTTTCCTGTGTTTCATGTTATATATCTGTGTTTCATGTTTCTTGTTATATATGTCAATTTCATTATGGGTTATTAAAGTAGCTTTTTAAAGTGACCCCCTTTTGCATTTCCTCACCAGTTGAACCTGCAGTGTTTTTTTTTTATTGTTATTGTTCACCGGCTCTCCGATGCCAATCTTACCAGTTTAACCGGTGAACGTAACAATTGGCGACCGTGACAGGACACGAACCTGCAATCTTCGGATTCACATTTGAGAACAAGAAACCAGTGGCCCTAGCTAACCCTGTCAACTCTCCTCTAGAACTTTATGAGTCGTACATGTATCAAGGTAAAGTGTCCTTGACTGATGATAAAGACAAGGCAATAAATATCAAGGTTCTGCGTGATACAGGTGCTGCCCAATCCATCTTAAGGGAAGATGTCATCCCTAACATCAAACAGGCTTTCACTGGGGAGAAGGTGATCCTTACAGGTCTCGAATCACAGCTCTCCTATCCTTTGGCTAATATTAGCTTACAGTGCCCGTTCATTTCAGGAGAGGTTGAGGTAGCCATTAAACCTGGTGAACTGCCAGTACCTGGGGTACATCTTGCACTGGGTAATGATCTTGCGGGTAACTTGGCTTTTCCAAACTTAATTGTTCTTGATTCTCCCTTAACAGAAAGTCCCACTAAGACCCTGGACGAAACATCCTCACTTCTTCCCAGTGTGTGCAGTCACCAGGTCTCAGTCCAAGTCCCCTGCCCTTTCATCACCTCCTCCACCAATGATTGCCTCTACTGACAACTTGTATAATAACATCATTTCAAAGGAGAATTTGATTAATGCTCAGGAACAGGATCTCACTTTGGCTAAGATCAGACATGTGGCCAGTGAGACAAAGGATATGTCTAAATTGCCTTGTTTTATTATCAGGAAGGAGTCCTGATGCGTGCTTACAGACCACCTGAACTGAAACAACTAGACACCTGGTCAGAAACACATCAAGTTGTCATCCCCTTGTCTGTAAGACCAGCCATTATAGAACTAGCTCATGATGGATTGTCAGGTCATCTAGACATCCAAAAAACCTACAAGAAGGCTCTTCAACATTTTTTTTGGCCAGGAATGAAAAAGGATGTGTCACACTATGTAAAAACATGTCACATATGTCAAGTTGTGGGTAAGCCTAACGAACGCCTTGTGCCAGCTCCTCTGACGCCTATTCCAGTTCAGACGGAGCCCTTCGAAAAGATCATACTAGACTGCGTAGGGCCCTTACCCAAAACCAAACGAGGGAATCAGTATTTGTTAACCCTCATGGATCCCACTACCAGGTACCCTGAAGCATTCCTCTTAAGAACATCACATCAAAGACCATTGTAAAACATCTAATACATTTTTTCACCTCGGTAGGAATTCCAAAACAAATTCAGTCTGACAAGGGTAGCAATTTCACTAGCCATTTTTCCAACAGATAGTGAATGAGCTAAACATCCACCATGTTACCTCCTCGGCTTACCACCCCAATCCCAAGGCTGTCTGGAGCGGTTTCACCAAACATTAAAATCCATGATGAAGAAGTATTGCTTGGAGCATCAAGGAGACTGGGATGAAAGTATTTCTTTCCTTCTCTTCGCTTTAAGAGAATCTCCTCAAGATTCTTTAGGTTACTCCCTTTTGAATTACTCTATGGTAGACAGATCAGGGGCCTCTCAAAATATTAAAGGATCAATGGTTTACTCAAAATACTCCTTCAAGCCCCAGTGTGTCTGACTACATCAGTAACCTTAAGAATAAAATCAGTGAAGTCAGATCTTTGCTAAATCAAACTTCCTTAAATCTCAAACTAAAATGCAACAGAATTCTCTTCCCAAATCTGTCATGAGAAGTTTCAAACCAGGAGACAAGGTTTTACTTTTCTCCCCACTCCAGGCAATGCTCTTCACAGTAAGTTCATGGGACCTTATGTTGTGGCTCAAAACTAAGTCCATTAAATTATGTGGTCCACACTCCTGACCGTCGTAAGGATTCCCAACTTGTTCATATTAATCTAATGAAACCTTACCACTCCAGAGAACCAGAGGACGACTTGTCTCGCGCTGTACCTGTATGTCTGATAGGAAAGGAGTCTGGTCCTGTGCCCCCGAGGAAGAGTTCGACATCGAATTCTCTTCTCGTCACCTAAAGGACGCCCTCAAACAGCCAAATCATGTCTAACCTGGATGAGGTGTTTGTTTCCTTAACACCTTCACAACAGTCTGATCTTAAAAAGTTATTGCTAGACTTTTCTGAAATCACAGGTGACCTTCCAGGAGTTTGTAATACTATCAACATGACATAAGATTAACATCTAAAGACATCAAGCCTATAAGACAACCAGCCTATCGCATTTCACCCATTAAAAGAGACTTGATGAAAAAAGAGGTGGACTATCTGCTCTGTCATCACCTTGCAGAACCTAGTATATCTCCTTGGGCTTCTCCCTGCCTGTTAACATCTAAGCCAGATGGTAGTAGTCGATTTTGCACCGACTACCGGAAATTGAATAAAGTGACGGTGCCAGACTCCTACCCATTGCCCTTGATAGAGGACCTTATAGATAGTATAGGAGTAGCCAAATTTGTAACCACTATAGACTTGCTTAAAGGTTACTACCAGATTCCTCTCTCGGACGAGGCCCAAATAATATCCGCCTTCATCACTCCCTTCGGACTATACCAATACACAGTAATGCCCTTTGGATTGTCTAATGCTCCCGCCACCTTCCAGAGGGCTATAAATTACATAACTCAGGACTTGGAGGGAACATCCGCGTATCTGGACGACCTGGTGGTGACTGCAGACGACTGGGCAACACATCTGACCCGTCTTCGGAGGCTGATGGGTCGGTTGCAGGAAGCCGGGCTTACCATCAACCTGGCCAAGTCCACCTTCGGGAGGTCTACGGTGGTCTACCTGGGACATGTGGTGGGGAACGGCAAGGTTCACCCCAAGAGAGCTAACGTTGAGGCCATCCTTGGCTTCCCTGTTCCTACCACCAGGAAAGCTCTCATGAGGTTCTTGGGGATGGCTGGGTTTACAGACGCTTCTGTAAAACTTCTCCTCCTGGCCGCCCCTTGACGGACCTTCTCAGCACTTCCGTCCCCTTCCACTGGACCCCGGCCTGTGACCAAGCCTTCAAACACCTCAAGGCGTTTCTCTCCTCGGAACCAGTGGTCTGGACGCCGGATCACTCCCGACCCTTCCATTTACAAGTTGACGCGAGTGGAGTTGGAGTGGGTGCTGTCCTACTACAACCGGACCCCACAAGCGGCATCCTCCATCCCATCGCTTACCACTCTGCAAAACTGAAACACCATCAACTCAACTACTTCACTATCGAAAAGGAGGCTCTGGCACTCGTGCTGGCGCTCCAACGTTTTGAGTGCTATCTTCATCCTGGTCCGCACATCACCAAGGTCTTCACGGACCACAATCCTCTGGCCTTAATGTACGCCATGAGGAACCGAAACCAACGCATTCTTAGGTGGGCCTTGTTAACTCAACCTTTCAACCTGGAAGTCCATCATATCAAGGGGGTGGACAACATCATCGCCGACGCCTTATCAAGATCTCCCGTCTCACCTCCTTCATGAGCCCATTACGGAGGTCTTAGGGGGGAGGAAATGTTACGGCCCGCCCGTAACATGCATTACTACCATCACCTCCTCCGCTTGTTACCTCGTTCGCCACCTCTCCGCCTCCCCTTCCACGTCACCGTCTCGTGAACCTTCCACGCCACCGTCTCGTGAACCTTCCACGTCACCGTTTCATGAAGCCCGGCTACTGTCCCGAAGTTGGATTCACGCGGCCCCTTTCGACTCAACCGAAAGTGTTGAGCCAGCTCTTGGTTTTCTGGATTGGCAGTTGAGATCCAAGCCTCAACCAGTGAACACAACGCCTCTTGGTTCTGCCGTGGGATCAACCATCACCCAGCATTTCACCACTGCGACACCGCATAAGTATCACTTCCCTCGTCCGTGTTTTCCACATTGCCTCTATATAGGATTAGGATTATTGTTAGGTATTAAGTTGGGATCTTTATTGTTGTATTTATTACTGTGTTATATGTATATGTGTATGTCATTTTCCTGTGTTTCATGTTATATATCTGTGTTTCATGTTTCTTGTTATATATGTCAATTTCATTATGGGTTATTAAAGTAGCTTTTTAAAGTGACCCCCTTTTGCATTTCCTCACCAGTTGAATCTGCAGTGTTTTTTTTTATTGTTATTGTTCACCGGCTCTCCGATGCCAATCTTACCAGTTTAACCGGTGAACGTAACACTAGTGAAAGGGATGAATGATTGAGAGTACTGGTTAATTTTTGCATTAGAGATGGACAGAATAGGGATGAGAGGAAGAAAAAAGCCTGGTGCAGCGTGGCCGCAGGAGAAGGGGAAGCATGCAGTTAGCAAGATCAGTAGAACAGTTACCATGAAAATAGCGATAAAAGATAGAAAAGGATGCAACATTTCGGCAGTGAGAAAGAGGCTGAAGACAGTTAGTGAGAGGAGGGCCTATCCGAAGATCGGAAATAATGAGCTCTGAGCTCGTTCCGTAGGGAAACGTCTGGCTGTCTCGTCAGAGACTGCAGCAGATCAAACAAACAG
>NC_059257.1:538950-552597 GCF_017591435.1 Portunus trituberculatus | reverse complement strand
TTACTGATTGCAGCTCAAAAAGATTTTCATAATCGATCTTATCTATATTTTAAGTATTTTAAACGTTTGAATGAGGGTCACCTCGGATGCGACGATCTCTGAGGAGAACATGTCTAGTCTTTTGAGACGTTCTTCATATGACAGACCACGTTCTCTCTCTCTCTCTCTCTCTCTCTCTCTCTCTCTCTCTCTCTCTCTCTCTCTCTCTCTCTCTCTCTCTCTCTCTCTCTCTTTTTTTTTTTTATTTAAACATAATTTATACAGAAGAACATGTACCCAAAGGCGCACTGTCGTGTGCTACCTATTCTAAAGGTACTACAATCTATTTCTCTACAATATTTACAAGACTTAAAAATAGATAATATACAAGATGGTCAGCATGTAAATGGAGCACTATTCGTTTCACTTCACTAGCACTATTCACGCACTGCACTACACTGAGTGTCACGTCACAAAGAGTGTCAGAGGAGTTGGCAGTGTCTGTCTCCACTTATGTGCCATCAGTTTGACACTGTGTGTGTTCATCTCCTGGACGTGAGGCACCGCGGCCGTGAACAAGTTCCACATCCTGGAGACGCGTCCTGCGAAGGTGCGTTGATGCTGACACCCGTGGGATCGCGGCACCTCTACGGCGTCACCACCATTGAGCACCGTTCTCGTGCTCCGTGCGGTGACTCTCAGAGGATGACGCAGCCCTGCCAGATGTGGCACTCTTTGCACCTGTGCCTTATGGAACACTACGATCGCCGCCACGTCTCTGCGGTGTTCCAGTGAATCAAGGGGACGCTCAGGCTCTGGGTGAGGTGGTAGTGCAGCATCTACTAGCCGTATGGCGCGGCGTTGGATGCTGTCCAGTCTCCTTCTGTGTGTGGCGGCACAGGACATCCAGGAGAGAGCTGCGTATTCAAGGTGGGGCCGCACCTGTGCCTTGTACAGCAGCAGTCTCCCCTTCCTGTCGAGGAAACTGGCGATCCTTCTGAGAGCGGAGATCCTGTGAGAGGCTTTCTTGGCAATGGTTTTGACATGCCTGTCAAACCTCAGCCCTCGATCCACCTCCACTCCAAGTATCTTGACGTCATCTTGGAGTGGGAGAGCAGCAACGCCAAAGACAACTTTCCTGCCATTGCTGCCATGGCGGCTGGGGACCGAGACAACCATTGCTTGTGTCTTCTCCGGCGCGAATGTCACTTGCCAGCGAGCACCCCACTCCTTTATCACTCGTAGCTGCTGATTGATGGCCTCAGCAGCCCGCCCACTGTCCTGGCGTGGATAGGTATAGGAGAGGGTGCAGTCATCAGCATAGGCCATGACTCCTGGCAGTAGCTGGAGAAGATCATCCACGTAGATATTCCACAGGGTGGGCCAAGAATTGAACCCTGTGGCACTGATGCCTCCACAGGCAGGGACTCAGATGTTTGCCCGTTGACAACCACCTTGAGGCTTCTGTCCTGCAGGTAATTTCCCAGGAGTCGTAGCAAGCCACCCTGGATGCCTTTAGCACGAAGCTTTTCTAGTAATCCGTTGTGCCATACTTTATCAAAAGCTCCAGCTATGTCCAAAGCAACCACTATAGTGTCCTTGCCGTCGTCGAGGGCGTCCTGCCACTGCCTGGTGAGAAGCATCATTAGGTCGGAGGTTGACCTTCCAGGTCTGAACCCAAACTGTTGGTCTGAGAGGAGGGCATTGTCCTTGAGATGGCTACACACCACCTCTGCCACGACCCTCTCAAACACTTTACCCACCACTGACAACAGGGATATGGGTCTGTAGTTTTGGGTCCGTCCTGCTCTCTCTCTCTCTCTCTCTCTCTCTCTCTCTCTCTCTCTCTCTCTCTCTGATAAAAGTGAGGGTACAGGATAATTGCTGCATCACTAAGGCTTTCCAGATGAAATGAGGGTAAATCAAGGAAGGAAAGCACGTACAAGTCAGGTGCAGGTAAGCACCAACCTTCACAAGTTAAAAGCAAGAATTGGTGGCAATTTATAGATAATATTTCATTAGTTTTATGGAAAATGGGCTCTGGTCAAATGTGCAAAATAAGAAATAGAAGGATAAAAAAAACAGGTTCACCGTAGATGAAAGTCCCGAAAGTGTGTCGAACAAAAAA
This sequence comes from Portunus trituberculatus, assembly GCF_017591435.1. Lineage (NCBI taxonomy): Eukaryota > Metazoa > Arthropoda > Malacostraca > Decapoda > Portunidae > Portunus > Portunus trituberculatus. The sequence continues at coordinate 550,490 of NC_059257.1, read as the reverse complement.
AAAAAAAAAAAAGATAAATAAATAAATAAGGTATCTAAAATTTTCATATGGAGGAATTAAAACGAACACCTTTTTTGTCATTCAAAGAACCATCCCTCGTAGTAACACTGAATTAATAACGCACGAAGATCCAAGCCTCCAGTGTAACAGAGTATGATTTAGCGAGAGCGTGGAGAAGATCATGTACAGGCGGTAAGATGAACACCTTATCACCCTGCCAGACCCAACCCTCACACCAGCATTGAATTGTACACCATGATAGAGTGGTGTCGTTACAAAGGTTACTGCGCAACACTCATCAGTATCAGTATCCTTGCGCTATGCTGATTGGAACATCTCGCTGTACAATTATCAATACTTCCAGAGTCGTTATTTGTGAGGGAGCAGACAGATGGCAAGACTGCATACCATATAATATCTTCAACGAGGCTGATTGAATAAGAGGTAAGGTATGGGATTTAAAATGTGGAGCCTTATTGTGTAGAACGAGTGCTGAGCGTGGAGGGAGTCGCTCTGATATAAAGGAAAGAGAATAGTTGTGTTTATTTGACAGGGAAGATTATTTATGGTGGGAAAGCGTGTGAGATAGTTGAGTGTAAGAGAGAAGGTTAGTCTAGTGCAAGGGAAGAGATAGTGGGTGGTAGCTTGTGTTTAGTTGATAGGGACAATAACTGACGTGTCTCCTAAGGGAAGTTTTTTTTTTTTTTTTTACGGAGGGAAGAGGGCCAGCCAAGGCCAAAAATAGAAAGTTTAAAAAAAGGGCCCTTGTGAGCTGGCTCTCTAAAAAGTGTAAAAAGTGCCAAAACCGTCAGCCAGAATTAGGGGAGCAAATGCCTCGATACCTCCCTCTTAAAAGAAGACAAGTTATAGGAATTCGGAAATATAGATGCAGGGAGGGAGTTCCAGAGTTTACTAGTGAAAGGGATGAATGATTGAGAGTACTGGTTAATTCTTGCATTAGAGAGATGGACAGAATAGGGATGAGAGGAAGAAAAAAGCCTGGTGCAGCGAGGCCGCAGGAGAAGGGGAAGCATGCAGTTAGCAAGATCAGTAGAACAGTTACCATGAAAATAGCGATAAAAGATAGAAAAGGATGCAACATTTCGGCAGTGAGAAAGAGGCTGAAGACAGTTAGTGAGAGGAGGGCCTATCCGAAGATCGGAAATAATGAGCTCTGAGCTCGTTCCGTAGGGAAACGTCTGGCTGTCTCGTCAGAGACTGCAGCAGATCAAACAAACAGTGAAACAGTGATTCCACCCTATCAAGCAAAGCTGTGTGACTGGAAGCCCCCCAAAAGATAGATAGACAGATAGATAGATAGATGATTTATTGACTACAGAAACAGATACATAAAAAAAACATAAAAAATCCACAGACAAGTGAAATACTGTAGTCCACAAAAATATCAAGTCACTCAAATAGCAATTATATCAACCTGAAAGCTCTCATAAAAATTCCCGTGAATAGAAAAATTACCAAACTTACATAGCCTATTCAATTCCATACCTATACTCATTCTTAACATGTAAAATACACATATCCAAAATAGCCAACTATCTTTATCATTTATATGTTTGCAGTACGTTGTATAATATCTCACAAACTACTTCATTTTGAAAAATATTGAAGATGTCCTCCAGTGTGCGGTAGGCATATCTGTTCCTGAGATGTTGTGTCTGGGTACAGCGCTCCACCACGTGTCTTTCTGTCTGTATTGCACCACAAGTACACAACCGCTCTTCAGGTGGTAAGCGACCCCGGCCACGCCTATTCCATCGCCCAGTCTCTATGGCTAATGTGTGGCCTGACACTTTAAATCTTGTAAATTCAAATCTATGAAATTCATTCAGGGTTTGCCTCGAGTGTATATATCATGAGTAGTCAAGGTAGGGTTGAGATCTTTATACACCACACACCTCGATGCTACTGACTCTCTGACACAACTTTTGCTTTTTCTAATAGTACAGATACTTGTGGTATTTCACTCTCTATTAACTCACTCACAAAATTTCCTGCTTGTGTATTTGTTGCAATTACTTTCCTGATTGCAAAAGCAAGTGAATCATCATCCATACTGGACCTTTCATTCCACATTTTTCTAAAAAACTGATGTTGTCTGTACTTAACAAAATCAGGAAGAGACGGGTAGCCTGACTCCACATAGCAAACATAATTAGGTGTTGTTTTCCTCACCCCCAGCAGCTGTTTCCATGCCCAATTGTAAAGCTTCACCACAGGCTTGATTGATGTCAGCACACACTCACGACTCACAGCCATACACGAGGGACGATAGTAATGCTGCATCGAACACTCGTCTCTTCACTATAAACGGAATATCATTATTCTTCTTCAAAAATGAAATGAATTTGAGCACATGACACAACTTATTTTTGGCATGTAACTTTACGGACGAGGTTACAGAGCCATCACTCGTGAATGGTGAACCTAAGTATATGTAGCTGGTACAATGCTCTACAATCATCTCTCCTACTTGAAACGGCTCAACATCACCTGCTCCACCGTTAATGACAAAAAAATTGGTTTTCTCATTGTTTACCTTCATACCATATTCTCTATAATAGTCTTTTAATATCCTCAATTTCTCGTACATGTTCACCCTACTTGTCGATAACAAAACTGTATCATCCATAAACATTAATATTTGTAACCACTCTATAAAACCTTCTGGCTGACATTTCTCTTTGATAGTTCTTATTAACATATTGACAAAAATAATAAACAACAAACAAGAGGTTGGAGAGCCTTGCCTGACCCCCTGTGTGGATGTAAACAAAGCAGAGCCGATAACACTTTCAGTGGTGCGGTACATGGCCATTATCGCTGCCAGCATTATTGCCCCACACCCTAAACTCTTCAGCACCATGAACAATTTGTGTCTTGGGACAGTATCATATGCTTTCGAAAAATCTACAAACAAAACAAACAATTTAATCTTCTTCATTCTGGCTATATTGGTAATAAGTCTAAGAGTCACTATATGCTCCATACAACCACGTTTCCTTTGAGCTCCCGCCTGCGTTCTATCTGGTTTAAACCATTGATTTAGGCGTTCACCTAACACCATCTCATATAGTTTTGCAATACCATCTATGACACTTATTCCTCTATAGTTATTAGGATTAGCCTTGTCTCCTCTCTTAAAAACAACAAAAAACTTTCGCTCTTATCCAAGTATGAGGGAACACATTGGATGTAAATATATTATTGAATAATGTGGCAAGTGTAACAATCCACTGCGCTGGCAAGAGTGAGAAAACGCCTGGAGGAATACCATCAGGACCACATGCTTTGTTAAGTTTCATTCGTCGTACCTGTTTATGTACCTCTGAGGGACATATGGGTTCGTCAAGGACAGGAACATGCGAAGAGTACTCCATACAGGGACGGATAAGGCCCTTATACAGAGTAAGCAGTTGGAGGGGCGAGAAAAACTGGCGGAGACGCCTCAAAACACCTAACTTCATAGAAGCTGTTTTAGCAAGAGATGATAGGAAAGCGTCGGAAGTACCTGGGAGTGAGGGAGGTTAGTCTAGTGCAGGGTTCTCAACCTTTTAATCTTATGTACCCCTCGAAGTCTTTCAGTATTGATCACGTACCCCTTACCCACAATGCAGCGTCTGGAAGGGTAAGAATAAATGCATGGTTTATTGACTTACTTTATTAAGTTTAAATTGAGTTGTATATGGGGAGCAGACAAAATTCTTAATTAATATTTGTATGTTTCTATGAGGTAGTGTCGATAGGAACTGGTACCTCACAGGGAGACACTATATGTGACTAACATACAATACATTTACCAAAAAGGAAATATATCAGACAATTTTTGATCATTATGGCAGTGAACTAGTGTTGCTTGCAGCTAGTTGCAACTTGTAACTAGTAACAGTGATAAATAAGTCACTGTGTGTGTGAATAACGTATAAAATAATAAAGCAGAACAAATATTATAGGTTTGCAAGGTTGTGTGGCAACTGTAATCCAAGAGAGCTTTTTCTCAAGTGATATAACTCCAAGAGTTTCTTTGTTAACATTGTTAACGTGTCCTGGTTCTAGTGAAGATCACATCCAGTCTAGCACATGTAGGCCACATTGTATACTACAAACAAATTTGCAGCTATTCAAAACTGAAGCATTTTGAGAAACCTGCCACGTACTCCCAAAATTGCTCTCACGTACCCCTGGGGGTACGCGTGCCCCACGTTGAGAACCCCTGCTCTAGTGCAAGGGAAGGAAAAGGAGTGTGGCAGGTTGTGGTTAGTTCGTAAGGGACAATAGTTTATGTTACTCTTAAGGGAAGGTTGCTGAGGGGAAAGTCATACACGGTGTACTGGTGTTCTGAAGGGTCGTTTTGCCTTTGTGTCAATGTTTCTCTTCCTTTCGTTTAGTATCCATGTAGGTTTGGTTTCTTTTCCGTGGCCATCAACGTGCACCACTACACCAGCTTTTGTCCAGTCACAGTGAAGTAAAGCAGTTTGTGTATTTGCGTGGGCGGCTCTCCTTTCCATATCCCTCTTCCTTCAGCTTTTGTTTTTCTGTGTGGTTTAGTGTCTTTTTCTTCGCCATCACTATTAGCCACTGCACTTCACACTACCTGTCTTAACACACCTGCTTTTGTCCAATCACAGTGAAGGAAAGGAGTTCAGTGTTCTTAAGGCAATGGACACCGCGTGACCTTCTTTACCGCGTGCGTTCGTTCCAAATCAGTAGTGAAGAATCGGACTCTTTTGTACTTAATTGAGACGTGTTGACAATGGATATCACACTTATTGCATTTAGTTGTCTTGTGAATAGTGAAGGACAGGATCTTTGTGTTAATTCACCGGACAACACTCCATTTTTTTGTTGCTTTTGATTGTCTTGTGATTTGTGAAGATAGGATATAAATTTTTTTCTGTTTCCTAAGAGACTGAACACCACACAAACTCTCTTACTTATAATAGTGAAAGATGGTCATTAAAAACGCATCTAATACCTAATCGTTTTGTCTGCATGGTGTTCCGATCCTAAAGGGAAGTATTTACATAAGTCGTTACACAGTTTTAATGAAAAAAATGAGAAATAGTGTTGTATGTGGGTAGTAGGATATTTTTACGATTTGTTAGGATTTCTTAAGATGTTGTTGGGATAGGTAAGGAAGAGATTGGGTTTTACGAAACAGGTAGAGTGATTAGCTCAGATTCGGATGCCAACGCCTTTCAGGCACATTTCAATAGGATGAACGAAGGGGCAGACAAATGGCAAACGCAGTTCTACATTAACAAATGCAAACTACGTAGCGTAGGAAGAGGAAATCCACGAGATAGATACACGATGAACAACGAGGCCCTGGTAGGTTCAGGAAAGGAAAAAGACTTAGGAATTATAGTTAGCTCCGCTCTTGGTCAAAGAAAGCATTGGATAAAGGCCAGAAATAAGGCAAATAGGGTACTAGGAATCATTTTGATGAGTGTTAAAAGTACAAGTCCCGAAGTAATATCAAAATTACATTTGGCGCTGGTCAGACCGCATCTAGGTGATGCAGTTTAAAGCTGGTCCTCACATCACAGGAAGGATATCTCAAAAGATACAGGGGATGAGGAATATTCCTTTTGAAGCGAGATTAAAGAAACAAAATATGCATTCCTTAGAGAGAAGTAGGTTAAGCTGGGACCTGATAGAAGTATATAAGTGGAATTGGGGCCATGAGCGAAATTCTTAGGATCAGTAGCGAGGATAGAATCAGAAATAATGGGTTGAAATTTGAGAAATTCAGATTTAGGAGACAAATGAGGATTTTTTTCTTTTGAAGTAAAGTATTGGCTGATGAATGGAAGTGACTCAGCAATGATGTTGTTAGTGGTGAGTCAATAGGGAGCTTTAAAAGAAGATTAGATAACTTTATGACAGATGGAATTAGATAACCTTGCTCATACAGGGAGTGCCCCGTGTAGAAGTGACAGCCTCTTGTAGCTTCCTCATTTTCTGATGTTCTTATGTTGTTAACTTATCATTCCTCTCACTTTTGAGAAGGATTCATTCTCTCATTCGCTGCCAAAGAATATTTCTTACTTTTTTTTCATTTTCATATATATTTGAATGTGTCTGACATTCTGAAGGAAGAGATCCGAATGTTTGTTTTATCTTTTCTTGGTTTTGAGTTGAACGTATTTCTATTTCTCTCTCTCTCTCTCTCTCTCTCTCTCTCTCTCTCTCTCTCTCTCTCTCTCTCTCTCTCTCTCTCTCTCTCTCTCTCTCTCTCTCTCTCTCTCTCTCTGTGTGTGTGTGTGTGTGTGTGTGTGTGTGTGTGTGTGTGTGTGTGTGTGTGTGTGTGTGTGTGTGTGTGTGTGTGTGTGTGTGTGTGTGTGTGTGTGTGTGCGCACGATTGTTTGTATTTTCAGAAAAGTGGATGTTTAACTATTCTTGCCACACACAAGCAAATCGATAAGTACTATAATAAGACCCAGATTGGAATATGCAGGAGTTGTATGGACCCCCTCATAAAAAGAAACATAAGGAAGTTGTAGAGACTACATAAATGGCTACAAGTTCCAGAATTTGAAGGCATGACATATGAGGAGAGACTAAAGGCTATGGATCTACCAACCCTGGAACAGAGAAAGGAGAAAAGGGATCTGATAAATTGATTAACGGAATTGTTCAAGTGGATAATCAAACACTGATACTGAGAGATGAATATGACATTCGAAGCACAAGATCGCATAGTAAAAACTGAGGAAGGAAGATGTCTGAGAGATGTTAAAATATAGTTTCCGCAAAGATGTGTTGAGACTTGGAACAGTTTGAGTGAGGAAGTTTCTTTTTTAAAGAAAAATTGGATAAGTGTAGATATGGAGACGGGGCCACACGAGCGTAAAGCCCAGGCCCTGTAAAACTACAACTAGGTAAATAAACACACACACACACACACACACACACACACACACACACACACACACACACACACACACACACACACACACACACACACAGTGGGTAGGTAGGTACAGGATGTAAATCGAGGAGTTGTGACATTGTTGTCCCGGTGTGTGGTGTGTGCCTGGTCTCAGGCCTATCCGAAGATCGGAAACAATGAGCTCTGAGCTCGTTCCGTAGGGTAATGTCTGGCTGTCTCGTCAGAGACTGCAGCAGATCAAAAAGTGAATTACACACACACACACACACACACACACACACACACACACACACACACACACACACACACACACACAGAGAGCGCTGGCTTCACAAGCCAGAGAGCCGGGGTTCAATTCCCCGGCCGGGTGGAGATATTTGGGTGTGTCTCCTTTCACGTGTAGCCCCTGTTCACCTAGCATTGAGTAGGTACGGGATGTAAATCGAGGAGTTGTGACCTTGTTGTCCTGGTGTGTGTTGTGTGCCTGGTCTCAGACCTATCCCAAGATCGGAAATAATGAGCTCTGAGCTCGTTCCGTAGGGTAACGTCTGGCTGTCTTGTCAGAGACTGCAGCAGATCAAACAGTGAATTACACACACACACTTATGGTTGTCCATCGCTAACGATGGAGAAGGAGGAGAGACCTGCGCAATGAATGGATTTAGGTGACAGAGAGGGTGCGCATTCCTCAATACCACACTCTTGACCACCCTCAACTGGTGCTGGTGGCATGACGGGTGCCAGGACGACCAGCGGCTGAGGATGGCTGCAGGAGGTGGCCGGAACTTACTGGTAAACCAGAAGCACCGCCCTGAAAAACGCCTCCCTCCAGGCGCTGCTGGAGAGCCCACAGTGGAAGACTGTGGCCATCCCAGACTGTCATTTAACCCATGACTGGAGGATGCACAGGAGGTGGAGACATGCAGCCTCCAATTCCTCACCTGGAATTCTCCAGCCGAGTACCCGAACGCAGTTTAGCCGGCTGAGCGACGCCGTTGCCCGGGGTGTGACCACTGCTGTGCCCAAAGCAGCTTCTGGGAGCCATGCGTTCGAGCTGGGGTGTACGTGGGGACCAGGGTAATTCAGATCTCCGTGACATCCCGGGGCGCCCATCCTCTTACCAAGGTGCTCCCCCTCCGTACACCCCCAGACACACACACACACACACACACACACACACACACACACACACGCGCGCGTACGTGGGGACCAGGTAATTCAGATCTCCCGTGACATGCCGTTGCGCCCATCCTCTTATCACAGTAAAAAATAATGTTTTTAGTAAAACGGAAAAACGGTGTTAATGAAAACGAAAGAATTGTTTTGTTGATTAAGATAAAACATTTCTGTTTTAAGGTGAACGCAACATAGCTTCGATTGTTTTCGCAAACACCTTCAGAAAAAAAAAGATTATATATTTAATAAATGTTTTCCAATAGGATTATATTGAACCAGCAAAAAAAGCTACAGGTAGACATAATCGTATTCTCTCCCTTTATTTAAAAAGATGATCAGGTGATGACTTAAGTGATTTTACACGTACTCGCTCCTCCATTTGCCTCCATAATTTTCCAACAAAGCCAAGAAGGGTTTATATGTAAAATATATCAACAAAATAGATCTTGTTGGCAGGATGTGGCCAAATTATGAATCTTCAGAGTTATATGTTAGTGATGTTCTCTTAAAAACACTGGTGTTTAAAATGTAATGTACTGGACTTATCAAAATAAGTTATAATTTGAACGCATCATAAAACATGTTTTTTTTTTTTTTTTTATAAACATAGTGTTTTGAGTAAGAGGGGTCCATATCTTGCAATTAGATTATTGACAAGAGACTCAGTTGGTTACTTTTATTTATGAACATGTGTCTATGTATCTATCTATCTACATATATATATATATATATATATATATATATATATATATATATATATATATATATATATATATATATATATATATATATATATATATATATATATATATATATATATATATATATATATATATATATATATATATATATATATATATATATATATATATATATATATATATATATATATATATATATATATATATATATATATATATATATATATATATATATATGGAACGGAACGGGGGATAGACAGGGGGATGAAAGGAGAAGAGCTAGCTAGAACAAGATGTAACAGGGGGAAAAATGAGAGAAAGTATTAGAGTAACAGGTGGCGGGCTATCCGCCTTGCTGTTTATCACTATTTATTATTGTTGTCGCTCGCATTGCTCGGTAAGCCGCTGATCACGTACTTGTTATATTTGTTATAGTTGTTGAAATTGTTATATAGTTTTTTATTTATTTATTTATTTATTTATTTATTTTTTTTTTAGTAGCTTAAGTGCAGTGCAGGATAGTGGTGTGAAAGGAAGGGTACTAGAAGAGGAAATGTTAAATAGTTAAGTTAGTTACTTAGGGTCAACATGTCATCATAGCCGTTATAGGTAAGTCCTGGTGGCAGAACATCACCCAAGTGAACATACCCTCCTCCCCCCGACTCAGGGCGCGATGGAACGTCGGACAGACTTCCGGTGTTTCCAGGTAAGAGGGTTCCCGTACAGGGTAAGTGGAGATAAGTGTTGTGTTAGCGTGGTGGTGCACGTGAGGTAGATGTTTGCATGTTAATTGCTGGTGTATAGTGGTGCTGGTTCATTTCTGTTTAGTACTGTGATAGGTTTCTTGAACCAGCTGTGTTCTCTCGTGCTGTGTGAGTTTATTGCTTATGTATGTAGTATCTCGTAGCTCTGTGGTGAGTCTTTTGAAACATTATTACCACTGCTGTGTATAAATGTGTTTATTGGTTTAATGTTTGACTGTTGATGTAGTTGTTCAGTGTTGTAAGTGTAGGGATACTTTTCATTAAATGCAAAGCGTAGTGCTTGGTTCTGTACTTGCTGTAGTGTTAGGAGAGAGTTTTTAGTTAGGGTGTTTAGGGGTAGGTTGGGTATTGTAGGATAGGGATGATGCACGCCTTGACAAGGTGTAGCTTTATTTTTTGTGGCAGGGAGGAGAATCTTCTAATTGTTGTTAGTGCTGCTATTGCCTTGAGTTTATTGTTTTTTATCTGTGGGATGATGCCTCTAGTGTTGAAGTGGAGTCCAAGTATGTTACCTTCTGCAGAGTAAGGTATAATTTCGTTGTTGATGCTGATTGGCTCATTTATTCTGGTTGCAAGTGGTATTATTTTAAATTTTGTTTGGTTGGTTTTAATCTTCCATTTAACTTCAAATTCATTTATCTTTTAATTTTCGACTCAACTCTTTTGGCCATTATCTTGCGTGATTTACTGGGGTGAACTATTATTTGTGTGATGTCATCTGCGTACATGATGTTTAGAGAACCATATGCCGGGGCTGGTATGTCTGCAGTGTAAATAGTGTACAGTGTAGGTGAAAGTGAGCTGCCTTGTGGCACTCCACTTCTTATGTCAAATGATGGGCCGTTGTGATGGTTGATGTTAATGTAAGCTTTTCTGTTGTCAAGGAAGGTGCAGATGGTTTTAGTAAAAATATCTGGGAGGCCTAATTGAATTATTTTATATTTGATCCCATTGTGCCAGACTTTGTCAAAGGCCTTCGACACGTCTCTGAGAACTATGTTGACTCGGTGTTTGCTTGCTAACGCGTCTGCTATTTTTCTGATGTAAGTGCAAGGGCGGTGTCAGTGCCTCTACCCCTTCTGAAGCCATGTTGTGAATTAGGAAGCTTGCTGTGGTCTTCTAGATAATTTCTTAATCTTTGGTTGAGTATTTTTTCATATATCTTACCAGGAACTTCTAGCAGTGATATCGGTCTGTAATCTATTGGGTTGATGCCTGTTTTGTTAGGTTTAGGTATTAGGATGATTTTTGCTTGTTTGAATGTGGAGGGAAAGTAACCCAGGGAGAGTGAATAGTTATAGATTTGTGTTAATATTTTTAGTGCATTTTGTGAGTGCAACTAGTGAGGATGCGGGCTTATATGGGCGGCGGAAGCAGGTAGTCGCGTCAGGTAGCCAGTCAGAGCGCGGATCGAGTTTCGTCTGAAGCGGCCAATGAGCAGCCGGCTACAGCTCCGTGTGGCTGTCGCTGGGATGGTAACGATGATTCTGGCTGCTGTTGTATGTTGATGGTAGGTTTTTCTGAGTTTTTCTGGCAGCCGTAGCGAGCAGACGTCCGAGCCACGCTCTCCCACAGCACAACGCTGTCAGACGTATGTCTGGAGTCCATAGCAGACAACTCGGTACACCGCTCCGCCGTTCGCTTTCGTGTTTACCACTTGATACCGAGCTACACCAGGCTTGCCAATGTTTCTGCCGCACCTTCCCTTGTGTATCGGGGTCACCCTTTTAGGTTGCTGACTCGCCCTTGGGAAGTGCTGGTCTAAAAGACCTTAAAAAGTCTTAAGACTTAAAATAGTCGCTTAGACTCTAAACAACCTAACCTTGTCTTGCCTCCTGGCTGGTTGGCAGTGCCAGACGTACGCCCACACGGAGACGGGGAGTGACCCCTCGTATCTGCTGGCGTGCGCCTGGACCTGTGGGCCAACGGGCGCCAATTGGCCTCCCACTCTGCCTCCTCTCATTTTTCCTTTAGTCCTTCGGGGAC
>NC_059257.1:526010-538450 GCF_017591435.1 Portunus trituberculatus | reverse complement strand
CTGTGGGCTCTCCAGCACCGCCTGGAGGAGGCGTTTTCAGGGCAGTGCTTCTGGTTTACCAGTAAGTTCCGGCCACCTCCTGCAGCCATCCTCAGCCGCTGGTCGTCCTGGCACCCGTCATGCCACCAGCACCAGTTGAGGGTGGTCAAGAGTGTGGTATTGAGGAATGCGCACCCTCTCTGTCACCTAAATCCATTCATTGCGCAGGTCTCTCCTCCTTCTCCATGAGAAGGAGAGATGTCGTCATCGTTAGCGATGGACAACCATAAGTGTGTGTGTGTGTGTGTGTGTGTGTGTGTGTGTGTGTGTGTGTGTGTGTGTGTGTGTGTGTGTGTGTGTGTGTAATTCACTTTTTGATCTGCTGCAGTCTCTGACGAGACAGCCAGACATTACCCTACGGAACGAGCTCAGAGCTCATTGTTTCCGATCTTCGGATAGGCCTGAGACCAGGCACACACCACACACCGGGACAACAATGTCACAACTCCTCGATTTACATCTGCTAGGTGAACAGGGGTACCTACTCACCCCGGTCCTCTGTGTGCTCTAACCACTGAGCTGTGTGTGTGTGTGTGTGTGTGTGTGTGTGTGTGTGTGTGTGTGTGTGTGTGTGTGTGTGTGTGTGTGTGTGTGTGTGTTATTTACCTAGTTGTAGTTTTACAGGGCCTGGGCTTTACGCTCGTGTGGCCCCGTCTCCATATCTACACTTATCCAATTTTTCTTTAAAAAAGAAACTTCCTCACTCAAACTGTTCCAAGTCTCAACACATCTTTGCGGGAAACTATATTTTTAACATCTCTCAGACATCTTCCCTTCCTCAGTTTTGACTATGCGATCTTGTGCTTCGAATGTCATATTCATCTCTCAGTATCAGTGTTTGATTATCCACTTGAACAATTCCGTTAATCAATTTATCAGATCCCTTCTCTCCTTTCTCTGTTCCAGGGTTGGTAGATCCATAGCCTTTAGTCTCTCCTCATATGTCATGCCTTCAAATTCTGGAACTTGTAGCCATTTATGTAGTCTCTACAACTTCCTTATGTGTTTCTTTTTATGAGGGGGTCCATACAACTCCTGCATATTCCAATCTGGGTCTTATTATAGTACTTATCGATTTGCTTGTGTGTGGCAAGAATAGTTAAACATCCACTTTTCTGAAAATACAAACGTGCACGTGAGTGCACACACACACACACACACACACACACACACACACACACACACAGAGAGAGAGAGAGAGAGAGAGAGAGAGAGAGAGAGAGAGAGAGAGAGAGAGAGAGAGAGAGAGAGAGAGAGAGAGAGAGAGAAATACGTTCAACTTAAAACCAAGAAAAGATAAAACAAACATTCGGATCTCTTCCTTCAGAATGTCAGACACATTCAAATATATATGAAAATGAAAAAAAGTAAGAAATATTCTTTGGCAACGAATGAGAGAATGAATCCTTCTCAAAAGTGAGAGGAATGATAAGTTAACAACATAAGAACATCAGAAAATGAGGAAGCTACAAGAGGCTGTCACTTCTACACGGGGCACTCCTGTATGAGCAAGGTTATCTAATTCCATCTGTCATAAAGTTATCTAATCTTCTTTTAAAGCTCCCTATTGACTCACCACTAACAACATCATTGCTGAGTCACTTCCATTCATCAGCCAATACTTTACTTCAAAAGAAAAAAATCCTCATTTGTCTCCTAAATCTGAATTTCTCAAATTTCAACCCATTATTTCTGATTCTATCCTCGCTACTGATCCTAAGAATTTCGCTCATGGCCCCAATTCCACTTATATACTTCTATCAGGTCCCAGCTTAACCTACTTCTCTCTAAGGAATGCATATTTTGTTTCTTTAATCTCGCTTCAAAAGGAATATTCCTCATCCCTGTATCTTTTGAGATATCCTTCCTGTGATGTGAGGACCAGCTTTAAACTGCATCACCTAGATGCGGTCTGACCAGCGCCAAATGTAATTTTGATATTACTTCGGGACTTGTACTTTTAACACTCATCAAAATGATTCCTAGTACCCTATTTGCCTTATTTCTGGCCTTTATCCAATGCTTTCTTTGACCAAGAGCGGAGCTAACTATAATTCCTAAGTCTTTTTCCTTTCCTGAACCTACCAGGGCCTCGTTGTTCATCGTGTATCTATCTCGTGGATTTCCTCTTCCTACGCTACGTAGTTTGCATTTGTTAATGTAGAACTGCGTTTGCCATTTGTCTGCCCCTTCGTTCATCCTATTGAAATGTGCCTGAAAGGCGTTGGCATCCGAATCTGAGCTAATCACTCTACCTGTTTCGTAAAACCCAATCTCTTCCTTACCTATCCCAACAACATCTTAAGAAATCCTAACAAATCGTAAAAATATCCTACTACCCACATACAACACTATTCTCATTTTTTCATTAAAACTGTGTAACGACTTATGTAAATACTTCCCTTTAGGATCGGAACACCATGCAGACAAAACGATTAGGTATTAGATGCGTTTTTAATGACCATCTTTCACTATTATAAGTAAGAGAGTTTGTGTGGTGTTCAGTCTCTTAGGAAACAGAAAAAAATTTATATCCTATCTTCACAAATCACAAGACAATCAAAAGCAACAAAAAATGGAGTGTTGTCCGGTGAATTAACACAAAGATCCTGTCCTTCACTATTCACAAGACAACTAAATGCAATAAGTGTGATGTCCATTGTCAACACGTCTCAATTAAGTACAAAAGAGTCCGATTCTTCACTACTGATTTGGAACGAACGCACGCGGTAAAGAAGGTCACGCGGTGTCCATTGCCTTAAGAACACTGAAATCCTTTCCTTCACTGTGATTGGACAAAAGCAGGTGTGTTAAGACAGGTAGTGTGAAGTGCAGTGGCTAATAGTGATGGCGAAGAAAAAGACACTAAACCACACAGAAAAACAAAAGCTGAAGGAAGAGGGATATGGAAAGGAGAGCCGCCCACGCAAATACACAAACTGCTTTACTTCACTGTGACTGGACAAAAGCTGGTGTAGTGGTGCACGTTGATGGCCACGGAAAAGAAAACAAACCTACATGGATACTAAACGAAAGGAAGAGAAACATTGACACAAAGGCAAAACGACCCTTCAGAACACCAGTACACCGTGTATGACTTTCCCCTCAGCAACCTTCCCTTAAGAGTAACATAAACTATTGCCCCTTACGAACTAACCACAACCTGCCACACTCCTTTTCCTTCCCTTGCACTAGAGCAGGGTTCTCAACGTGGGGCACGCGTACCCCAGGGGTACGTGAGAGCAATTTTGGGAGTACGTGGCAGGTTTCTCAAAATGCTTCAGTTTTGAATAGCTGCAAATTTGTTTGTAGTATACAATGTGGCCTACATGTGCTAGACTGGATGTGACCTTCACTAGAACCAGGACACGTTAACAATGTTAACAAAGAAACTCATCACTTGAGAAAAAGCTCTCTTGGATTACAGTTGCCACACAACCTTGCAAACCTATAATATTTGTTCTGCTTTATTATTTTATACGTTATTCACACACACAGTGACTTATTTATCTCTCTCTCTCTCTCTCTCTCTCTCTCTCTCTCTCTCTCTCTCTCTCTCTCTCTCTCTCTCTCTCTCTCTCTCTCTCTCTCTCTCTCTCTCTCTCTCTCTCTCTCTCTCTCTCTCTCTCTCTCTCTCTCTCTCTCTCTCTCTCTCTCTCTCTCTCTCTCTCTCTCTCTCTCTCTCTCTCTCTCTCTCTCTCTCTCTCTCTCTCTCTCTCTCTCTCTCTCTCTCTCTCTCTCTCTCTCTCTCTCTCTCTCTCTCTCTCTCTCTCTCTCTCTCTCTCTCTCTCTCTCTCTCTCTCTCTCTCTCTCTCTCTCTCTCTCTCTCTCTCTCTCTCTCTCTCTCTCTCTCTCTCTCTCTCTCTCTCTCTCTCTCTCTCTCTCTCTCTCTCTCTCTCTCTCTCTCTCTCTCTCTCTCTCTCTCTCTCTCTCTCTCTCTCTCTCTCTCTCTCTCTCTCTCTCTCTCTCTCTCTCTCTCTCTCTCTCTCTCTCTCTCTCTCTCTCTCTCTCTCTCTCTCTCTCTCTCTCTCTCTCTCTCTCTCTCTCTCTCTCTCTCTCTCTCTCTCTCTCTCTCTCTCTCTCTCTCTCTCTCTCTCTCTCTCTCTCTCTCTCTCTCTCTCTCTCTCTCTCTCTCTCTCTCTCTCTCTCTCTCTCTCTCTCTCTCTCTCTCTCTCTCTCTCTCTCTTCTCTCTCTCTCTCTCTCTCTCTCTCTCTCTCTCTCTCTCTCTCTCTCTCTCTCTCTCTCTCTCTCTCTCTCTCTCTCTCTCTCTCTCTCTCTCTCTCTCTCTCTCTCTCTCTCTCTCTCTCTCTCTCTCTCTCTCTCTCTCTCTCTCTCTCTCTCTCTCTCTCTCTCTCTCTCTCTCTCTCTCTCTCTCTCTCTCTCTCTCTCTCTCTCTCTCTCTCTCTCTCTCTCTCTCTCTCTCTCTCTCTCTCTCTCTCTCTCTCTCTCTCTCTCTCTCTCTCTCTCTCTCTCTCTCTCTCTCTCTCTCTCTCTCTCTCTCTCTCTCTCTCTCTCTCTCTCTCTCTCTCTCTCTCTCTCTCTCTCTCTCTCTCTCTCTCTCTCTCTCTCTCTCTCTCTCTCTCTCTCTCTCTCTCTCTCTCTCTCTCTCTCTCTCTCTCTCTCTCTCTCTCTCTCTCTCTCTCTCTCTCTCTCTCTCTCTCTCTCTCTCTCTCTCTCTCTCTCTCTCTCTCTCTTCTCTCTTTTTTTTTTATTTAAACAAAACTTAATACAAAGGAACATGTACCCAAAGGCGCACTGTCGTGTGCTACCTATTCTAAGGGTACTACAATCTATTTCTCTACAATATTTACAAGACTTAAAAATAGATAATATACAAGATGGTCAGCATGTAAATGGAGCACTATTCGTTTCACTTCACTAGCACTATTCACGCACTGCACTACACTGAGTGTCACGTCACAAAGAGTGTCAGAGGAGTTGGCAGTGTCTGTCTCCACTTATGTGCCATCAGTTTGACACTGTGTGTTCATCTCCTGGACGTGAGGCACCGCGGCCGTGAACAAGTTCCACATCCTGGAGACGCGTCCTGCGAAGGTGCGTTGATGCTGACACCCGTGGGATCGCGGCACCTCTACGGCGTCACCACCATTGAGCACCGTTCTCGTGCTCCGTGCGGTGACTCTTAGAGGATGACGCAGCCCTGCCAGATGTGGCACTCTTTGCACCTGTGCCTTATGGAACACTACGATCGCCGCCACGTCTCTGCGGTGTTCCAGTGAATCAAGGGGACGCTCAGGCTCTGGGTGAGGTGGTAGTGCAGCATCTACTAGCCGTATGGCGCGGCGTTGGATGCTGTCCAGTCTCCTTCTGTGTGTGGCGGCACAGGACATCCAGGAGAGGCTGCGTATTCAAGGTGGGGCCGCACCTGTGCCTTGTACAGCAGCAGTCTCCCCTTCCTGTCGAGGAAACTGGCGATCCTTCTGAGAGCGGAGATCCTGTGAGAGGCTTTCTTGGCAATGGTTTTGACATGCCTGTCAAACCTCAGCCCTCGATCCACCTCCACTCCAAGTATCTTGACGTCATCTTGGAGTGGGAGCAGCAACGCCAAAGACAACTTTCCTGCCATTGCTGCCATGGCGGCTGGGGACCGAGAGACAACCATTGCTTGTGTCTTCTCCGGCGCGAATGTCACTTGCCAGCGAGCACCCCACTCCTTTATCACTCGTAGCTGCTGATTGATGGCCTCAGCAGCCCGCCCACTGTCCTGGCGTGGATAGGTATAGGAGAGGGTGCAGTCATCAGCATAGGCCATGACTCCTGGCAGTAGCTGGAGAAGATCATCCACGTAGATATTCCACAGGGTGGGCCAAGAATTGAACCCTGTGGCACTGATGCCTCCACAGGCAGGGACTCAGATGTTTGCCCGTTGACAACCACCTTGAGGCTTCTGTCCTGCAGGTAATTTCCCAAGAGTCGTAGCAAGCCACCCTGGATGCCTTTAGCACGAAGCTTTTCTAGTAATCCGTTGTGCCATACTTTATCAAAAGCTCCTGCTATGTCCAAAGCAACCACTATAGTGTCCTTGCCGTCGTCGAGGGCGTCCTGCCAATGCCTGGTGAGAAGCATCATTAGGTCGGAGGTTGACCTTCCAGGTCTGAACCCAAACTGTTGGTCTGAGAGGAGGGCATTGTCCTTGAGATGGCTACACACCACCTCTGCCACGACCCTCTCAAACACTTTACCCACCACTGACAACAGGGATATGGGTCTGTAGTTTTTGGGTCCGTCCTGGAGCTTTTTGTGTGCAGGAACTACTCGAGCCTCCTTCCACACTGAAGGCCAGACGTTTTCCCGTACACAAGTTGTGAACTTGGGTGAGAGGGGCAGCCAGTTCCTGGGAGCATCGCTTCAGCAGGTGCGGGCTGATGTCATCAGGGCCGGTGGCTTTCTGTGTGTCCAGCCCCGCAATAATCGCTTCACCTGCTGATGCGTCACCTCCACCATGGTGACAGTCTTCTCACATTGCTGGACCAGCTGAGGCGGTGGCTGCTGTGGATTCCCGACCTTCATTTTCCAGCAAACAAGGAAGCCAGCAACTGTGCCCTCTCCTTACTGCTGGTGGCGACAGTACCGTCCTGCTTGCTGAGGGAGGGATGGATTCTCTCTCTCTCTCTCTCTCTCTCTCTCTCTCTCTCTCTCTCTCTCTCTCTCTCTCTCTCTCTCTCTCTCTCTCTCTCTCTCTCTCTCTCTCTCTCTCTCTCTCTCTCTCTCTCTCTCTCTCTCTCTCTCTCTCTCTCTCTCTCTCTCTCTCTCTCTCTCTCTCTCTCTCTCTCTCTCTCTCTCTCTCTCTCTCTCTCTCTCTCTCTCTCTCTCTCTCTCTCTCTCTCTCTCTCTCTCTCTCTCTCTCTCTCTCTCTCTCTCTCTCTCTCTCTCTCTCTCTCTCTCTCTCTCTCTCTCTCTCTCTCTCTCTCTCTCTCTCTCTCTCTCTCTCTCTCTCTCTCTCTCTCTCTCTCTCTCTCTCTCTCTCTCTCTCTCTCTCTCTCTCTCTCTCTCTCTCTCTCTCTCTCTCTCTCTCTCTCTCTCTCTCTTTTTTTTTTTTTATTTAAACATTATCTTACACTTATATTTTACAATAAATCAGATATAGAAGGAGATTTAGACATAAAGCTCTTTGTGTTGGCAAGGAACTATTCTAAACGTCTTTTTCTCGTTAGTATATTGGTTTGACACCTCACTCACTGCTACACTTCACAGCACTAGCCGGGCAGGAGAGCGCTTCTCCAGACATTGGCGGCCACTTTTGTCTGCTGAGTTGATAGTCCCGCTACCTCAGCAGGCGTGGCCGCCGTGAACTGATTCCACAGGCGCGCTGCCCTGGCTCTGAATGTTCGCTGGTGTTGTGAGGAGCGGAGAGAGGCACCAGTACCTGCTGGTCCCCATCCGCTGCTTGCCTCGTATTTCTCCCGGGTGGGTGTGGCGGCAGGCTGAGGCGGAGAGGTGAGGTGTATGTAGCACTTGAGCTTTGTGGCACACCGTCAAGGTTGCCACGTCCCTCAGTGCTCCAGTGACGTGATACTTGCCACGCTCTCCTCGTCTTCCCCAATAGACGAAGAGCGCGCCTCTGTATCGCGTCGAGCCGGCTGGTGTGGGTATGGGCGCTGGACATCCATGTCAGGCACCGTACTCCATACAGGGACAGTTGTGCCCTGTAGAGAGTGAGGATGCCTCGCGGTGCAGACTGCCAGCCATCCTGCGCAGGGCTGACACACGCTGAGAGGTCTGGCGGGCTACAGACGTGATGTGGGTGTCGTAGCGCAGCTCACGATCCATGGTGACTCCCAGGATCTTGATGTGTTCCTGGAGGCAGCTGCTCGCCCTCAAACTGTAGTTGTCCTTCCACGGCCTGAGAGGCGGCAGGGGATCGTGAGATGACCATGGCGTGTGTCTTGTCCGGCGCGAAGGTGACTTGCCACACCTTCCCCACTCTTCTGCTGCCTTCAGCTGGCGGTTGATGTTGGCCACGGCGCGCTGGCTGTCCTGGCGGCAGTAGGAGGAGATTGTGCAGTCGTCGGCGTAAGCCTTGACTGCAGGAAGCTGGCGCAGGAGATCGTCTATATACACATTCCACAGGACTGGGCCAAGCACTGAGCCCTGTGGAACTGACGCTCCTATATTGGTGGGTGATGAAGTTCGCCCATTGACGACAGTTCGAAGTGTCCTTCCTTGGGTAATCCTCGAGTAGCTTCAGGAGACCGCCGTCGATGCCCTTAACTTGGAGCTTAGTCAGAAGACCCGCATGCCACACTCGGTCATAAGCCCCGCGATATCAAGGGCCACTACGAGCGTGTCCAGGCCTTCGTCAAGGGTGTCCTGCCATTCCTGGGAGAGTAGGAGAAGGAGATCGGAAGTAGATCGACCTGGCCGAAACCCGAACTGGTGGGGTGAGAAGCTGGTGTTCATCAGGTGCTGCCATATGACGGCTGCCACCAGTTTTCGAACACCTTACCCATCACAGACAGCAGGGAGATGGGTCGGTAGTGCCTTGGGTCAGACTTGGACTCTCTCTCTCTCTCTCTCTCTCTCTCTCTCTCTCTCTCTCTCTCTCTCTCTCTCTCTCTCTCTCTCTCTCTCTCTCTCTCTCTCTCTCTCTCTCTCTCTCTCTCTCTCTCTCTCTCTCTCTCTCTCTCTCTCTCTCTCTCTCTCTCTCTCTCTCTCTCTCTCTCTCTCTCTCTCTCTCTCTCTCTCTCTCTCTCTCTCTCTCTCTCTCTCTCTCTCTCTCTCTCTCTCTCTCTCTCTCTCTCTCTCTCTCTCTCTCTCTCTCTCTCTCTCTCTCTCTCTCTCTCTCTCTCTCTCTCTCTCTCTCTCTCTCTCTCTCTCTCTCTCTCTCTCTCTCTCTCTCTCTCTCTCTCTCTCTCTCTCTCTCTCTCTCTCTCTCTCTCTCTCTCTCTCTCTCTCTCTCTCTCTCTCTCTCTCTCTCTCTCTCTCTCTCTCTCTCTCTCTCTCTCTCTCTCTCTCTCTCTCTCTCTCTCTCTCTCTCTCTCTCTCTCTCTCTCTCTCTCTCTCTCTCTCTCTCTCTCTCTCTCTCTCTCTCTCTCTCTCTCTCTCTCTCTCTCTCTCTCTCTCTCTCTCTCTCTCTCTCTCTCTCTCTCTCTCTCTCTCTCTCTCTCTCTCTCTCTCTCTCTCTCTCTCTCTCTCTCTCTCTCTCTCTCTCTCTCTCTCTCTCTCTCTCTCTCTCTCTCTCTCTCTCTCTCTCTCTCTCTCTCTCTCTCTCTCTCTCTCTCTCTCTCTCTCTCTCTCTCTCTCTCTCTCTCTCTCTCTCTCTCTCTCTCTCTCTCTCTCTCTCTCTCTCTCTCTCTCTCTCTCTCTCTCTCTCTCTCTCTCTCTCTCTCTCTCTCTCTCTCTCTCTCTCTCTCTCTCTCTCTCTCTCTCTCTCTCTCTCTCTCTCTCTCTCTCTCTCTCTCTCTCTCTCTCTCTCTCTCTCTCTCTCTCTCTCTCTCTCTCTCTCTCTCTCTCTCTCTCTCTCTCTCTCTCTCTCTCTCTCTCTCTCTCTCTCTCTCTCTCTCTCTCTCTCTCTCTCTCTCTCTCTCTCTCTCTCTCTCTCTCTCTCTCTCTCTCTCTCTCTCTCTCTCTCTCTCTCTCTCTCTCTCTCTCTCTCTCTCTCTCTCTCTCTCTCTCTCTCTCTCTCTCTCTCTCTCTCTCTCTCTCTCTCTCTCTCTCTCTCTCTCTCTCTCTCTCTCTCTCTCTCTCTCTCTCTCTCTCTCTCTCTCTCTCTCTCTCTCTCTCTCTCTCTCTCTCTCTCTCTCTCTCTCTCTCTCTCTCTCTCTCTCTCTCTCTCTCTCTCTCTCTCTCTCTCTCTCTCTCTCTCTCTCTCTCTCTCTCTCTCTCTCTCTCTCTCTCTCTCTCTCTCTCTCTCTCTCTCTCTCTCTCTCTCTCTCTCTCTCTCTCTCTCTCTCTCTCTCTCTCTCTCTCTCTCTCTCTCTCTCTCTCTCTCTCTCTCTCTCTCTCTCTCTCTCTCTCTCTCTCTCTCTCTCTCTCTCTCTCTCTCTCTCTCTCTCTCTCTCTCTCTCCTCTCTCTCTCTCTCTCTCTCTCTCTCTCTCTCTCTCTCTCTCTGTCTCTCTGATAAAAGTGAGGGTACAGGATAATTGCTGCATCACTAAGGCTTTCCAGATGAAATGAGGGTAAATCAAGGAAGGAAAGCACGTACAAGTCAGGTGCAGGTAAGCACCAACCTTCACAAGTTAAAAGCAAGAATTGGTGGCAATTTATAGATAATATTTCATTAGTTTTATGGAAAATGGGCTCTGGTCAAATGTACAAAATAAGAAATAGAAGGATAAAAAAAAAAGCAGGTTCACCGTAGATGAAAGTCCCGAAAGTGTGTCGAACAAAAAAAAAAATGATAAATAAATAAATAAGGTATCTGAAATTTTCATATGGAGGAATTAAAAAGAAACACTTTTTGTCATTCAAAGAACCATCCCTCGTAGTAACACTGAATTAATAACGCACGAAGATCCAAGCCTCCAGTGTAACAGAGTATGATTTGGCGAGAGCGTGGAGAAGATCATGTACAGGCGGTAAGATGAACACCTTATCACCCTGCCAGACCCAACCCTCACACCAGCATTGAATTGTACACCATGATAGAGTGGTGTCGTTACAAAGGTTACTGCGCAACACTCATCAGTATCAGTATCCTTGCGCTATGCTGATTGGAACATCTCGCTGTACAATTATCAATACTTCCAGAGTCGTTATTTGTGAGGGAGCAGACAGATGGCAAGACTGCATACCATATAATATCTTCTACGAGGCTGATTGAATAAGAGGTAAGGTATGGGATTTAAAATGTGGAGCCTTATTGTGTAGAACGAGTGCTGCGCGTGGAGGAGTCGCTCTGATATAAAGGAAAGAGAATAGTTGTGTTTATTTGACAGGAAGATTATTTATGGTGGGAAAGCGTGTGAGATAGTTAAGTGTAAGAGAGAAGAAGGGAAGAGATAGTGGGTGGTAGCTTGTGTTTAGTTGATAGGGACAATAACTGACGTGTCTCCTAAGGGAAGTTTTTTTTTTTTTTACGGAGGGAAGAGGGCCAGCCAAGGCCAAAAATAGAAAGTTAAAAAAAGGCCCTTGTGAGCTGGCTCTCTAAAAAGTGTAAAAAGTGCCAAAACCGTCAGCCAGAATTAGGGGAGCAAATGCCTCGATACCTCCCTCTTAAAAGAAGACAAGTTATAGGAATTCGGAAATATAGATGCAGGGAGGGAGTTCCAGAGTTTGCTAGTGAAAGGGATAAATGATTGAGAGTACTGGTTAATTCTTGCATTAGAGAGATGGACAGAATAGGGATGAGAGGAAGAAGAAAGCCTGGTGCAGCGAGGCCGCAGAAGAAGGGGAGGCATGCAGTTAGCAAGATCAGTTTCTTAATTTTACTTTGGATTCTCTATACTAGCTTGTTTTCATCAATTTTATCGTTTTGAAGCAAAATAATGTAAAATGACGAATAAGCACAATTTTCAATCGAGATAGTTTTTTTCATAAAACACCTTAAAACACATGAATAAGACGTTTAAACAAATATAGTGTTTTGCCTGCATTTAGGAGTTTGGTGCATAAAACGCTAGAATACACTAAAATAACCCACTTTTGACATATTTCACTTCCTTAGACATATATTGTGTTTTGCCTGCATTTCTGAGTTTTGGTTCATAAAACGCTGAAATACATCAAAATAACCCCTTTTTGACAGATTTCACTTCCTTAAACAAATAGTGTGTTTTCCCTGCAATTCTGAGTTTTGTTACATAAAACGCTGAATACACCAAAATAACCCCTTTTTGACATATTTCACTACCTTTGACAAATAGTGTGTTTTGCCTGCAATTCTGAGTTTTGTTGCATAAAACGCTAGAATACACCAAAATAACCCATTTTTACATATTTCAGTTCCTTAGACAAATAGTGTGTTTTCGTAGCATTTCTGTGTTTTGGTGGAAAACAGCTAAAAACTGATTAAATTACACCTTTTTCTTAATTTTACTTTGGATTCTCTATACTAGCTTGTTTTCATCAATTTTATCGTTTTGAAGCAAAATAATGTAAAATGACGAATAAGCACAATTTTCAATCGAGATAGTTTTTTTTTCATAAAACACCTTAAAAACACATGAATAAGACGTTTAAACAAATATAGTGTTTTGCCTGCATTTAGGAGTTTGGTGCATAAAACGCTAGAATACACTAAAATAACCCACTTTTGACATATTTCACTTCCTTAGACATATATTGTGTTTTGCCTGCATTTCTGAGTTTTGGTTCATAAAACGCTGAAATACATCAAAATAACCCTTTTGACAGATTTCACTTCCTTAAACAAATAGTGTGTTTTCCCTGCAATTCTGAGTTTTGTTACATAAAACGCTGGAATACACCAAAATAACC
>NC_059257.1:517295-525510 GCF_017591435.1 Portunus trituberculatus | reverse complement strand
TATATAATTGCGAGAAATGACTACCTTCAAGCAGTTCCTGATATCAAGTCAAAGATTGAGAATATTTTTTGCAAACCAGCAGCAGGGGGCACAGTTCATTACATCATCAAATGTGATCCAATGATAAGACAGCTGTTACATCAGCATCAGGACAGGATTAAGCTTGAGTGGGAGTTTACCAGGTTCGCGACAGGTATCATGCACTTATCTGTTACCATTGTCAAAGGTATGGTCATGCAGAGACAAACTGCAATGCCAAGAAAAATGGTGAGCAACCTGTTTGCTTTAAATGTGCAGGCAACCACAAGTCCAAGGATTGCACATCTACAGAGAAGAAATGCATAAACTGTGTGAGGTTTAAGAAACAGAATACTGACCACTCGGCGAATAATATTTGCTGTGTTGTGTTGGAAAGTGAGATTGACAGGCTCAAAAATATTACAGATCATGGCTACTAATCATGTGCAAGTTTATTAGTTTTCATTATTTTCATTCTTGTGTGTGTATGTTTGTGTTACATTTTTTACAAGTTGCCTGAAAAGCTTACGCGTAAAAAAGGGCTAGCCATCAAAACCTTGTGTAGTAAATTACATAATAACATGTACTCCCTGGCTATAAATAAATGTTCAAATTATTTAGGATGTGTCTTTTTCATTTATTTTTGAAAGTTGCTAATGATGGTGAATTTTGAATGCAAGTGGGGATTTGGTTCCAGTGTACAGGTCCCAAGTATTGTGTTGACTGACGACATTTTGAGAGAGGAAGGAGTATGTTGTAAGTAAGTGCTATTTGTAATTATTCTAACAATTTTGCAAAGGTATTAGGTAGGTAGGATATGTAGTGCACCATATTGCATTACAGTAGGTAAATAAAGGGTGGATATGGGCATAATATATACATTTCAATTCCTGTAGGGCCATTAGAACTTTAATTTGATGGAGTAAGGCAAATGTGTCTGGAAATTCTTAGGGTGAGATTATCAATATGAAGTTTAAAATTGCTGGATTCATCATAAATTATACCAAGGAATTTAGTATGGGAGGATCTAGAAATATTCCTGTTATTAACATGGAGTGGGGGTAGCTGGTGAGAGAGAGAGAGAGAGAGAGAGAGAGAGAGAGAGAGAGAGAGATAGATGGATGGATGGATTTTAATATTAGGCGCCGCAACATCAAAGGTCATATGGCGCCGCTACGATATTTTACTTTTAAACTAAAAGAAATTAAAAAAGATAAAATCAAAGGTAACAAAAAATACTAAAACTACAATAAAATTCAATAAAACATTAAAAATACATATAATAAACTTAAATAAAATGCATAAAATAGCTAAAACAAGTGAAAACGATAAAATTAATGGTAATTAAAACAAAAAGCTACAATAATATACATAGAACATTAAAATACATATATTAAAATCAAATAAAATCACAGCTTTGGGAGAAGGCCAGCTTCTCCCAAAAATCTAAAACGTCATGGCCTTGAGCCAGACACTTTGGTCCAAGGACCTTTGAGATATAATAGACACCGCTATCTCTACCACGACAGCGGTAGAGGTAGCGGTGTCGTAACTCTATCAAACTAGGGCACTCTACCAATAGGTGCCGCACGGTAAGCGGCACCAGACAGTCATCACAGTAAGGTTGAGGGTTCCTGGTCAACAGGTACCTCTGTGTAAGGTACGTGTGACCTATACGCAGTCGCGCCAATAAAATCTGTAAACGTCGATCTCGAACATGGGTGTATGTCCAGTGAGGGATAGAGGAAATAGTGATCTCTCCCATTTTCGAGGTTGCGACCCCCGTTAGCCATCTCCTCTGCCAGATTGCTGCAACTGCCTCACGAATTAGAGGAAAACATCTCGAAACGGAACAGACGCAGGAGATGGAGCGCGACTTGCTGCCTGTTTAGCGAGGCGATCTGCATGTTCATTCCTGGAAAACCAACATGACCAGGAACCCAACAGAACCCAACACGATATCCTCGTTGTGTAAGAAGGTATAGCCACTCCAGGGCTGATAAAACCAAAGGGTTAAAGGATATAGTGCAAGAGAGAGAAGTAAGAGCACTGCGACAGTCACTAAAAATTGTAAAAGACGAAACCGGTAGAGTAAAAATTATTTGTAAAGCTAGGACTATGGCAGACAGCTCCGCAGTAAAAACGGACGCCACTGAAGGAAGGCTGCCAGACCGATAAAAAGAGGGGAAAACCACACTAAATCCAACGCCTGAGTCGGATTTGGAGCCATCAGTAAAAACAGGGATATCATCAGAATGCATAAAAAAGTGTTCTAAAAACCGTGTGTGGACAGAGCTGGCAAAAAATCCTTCTTGCCATCCATGGCAGGGCATAATGAGATAACAGGAAGCTGCCAATTACCAACTCGCGGGAGACGGAAAGAGTACACAGGAGTGGGGTCGATAGATAACTCTGCCATGAGATTTGCAACACGTAGGCCAAAAGGTTTAGGAGACTCGGTCGAGTGACATACGCCTGCGAGCGCGAGTCCCGCAACATTGACACACAGGGGACAAAATCAGGCAGACGGTGGGTGCGAAACCAACACCGGAGCATCGAAGACTGGCGCCGGAGGTCGAGCGGCCAGAAACCAGCATCCACTAGAAGGCTAGGTATTGGAGATGTCCGAAATGCACCCGTAGCCAAGCGGACCCCAGCATGATGCACGGGGTCAAGCGAGCGTAGTCGTGCATCTGTCGCGGATGAGTAGATCTCACAGCCGTATTCCAGCTTCGGAAGTATGAGTGTACGGTGAAGCAACAGCAACGTGTCCCTGTCCGCACCCCAAGAGGTACGTATGACTTAAAACCCGAAGAAGGGATAGTGCCTGCCGACAAGACGCCTTAAGAGAGCGAAAATGGGGAACCCAGGTGAGACGGTTGTCAAATAAAGGCCAAGATATCGAGTCGCCTCCACGCATGAGAGGCGTCTATTGGCGAGGTATAAATCCGGGTCTGGATGGACACCACGGTTGCGACAAAAATGCATGGCTACGGTCTTCGAGGTGGAGAATCGAAAACCGTTCATGTTGGCCCAACTGGACACCCTATTGATCGCCAGTTGGAGCTTGCGCTCAATCAGTGACATCCTAGAAGCAGCAAAGAGATGCACAAGTCGTCCACATATAAAGAACTGTGAATGCCATCCGGTAGAGTATCTATAACACCATTTATTGCAACTGCGAATAGCGTAACACTAAGAATACTTTCCTGTGGGACACCATCATTTAAAGCTGTAGCATCGGAGAGAACACTCCCAACTCGAACCCGTAAAAAACGGCTGGATAAAAACTGCTGGATAAAAATAGGAAGGTGGCCTCGAAGGCCAAAATTAAACAAAGACTGTAAAATGCCATGACACCAAGCCGTGTCGTAGGCCTTCTCAGGTCAAAAAGACTGTTACTTGATGGTGGTGATTAGCGAAGGCCTCACAAATGGAAGACTCTAGGGATAAAGAGCATCAGTAGTAGACCTCATCTTTCGGAAGCCGTACTGTACCGGTGACAAGTACTTCTCTCCAAATACCACATGAGTCTTATATTTACCATCTTTTCTAACACTTTGCAAATACAGGACGTTAAAGATATAGGACGGTAGTTCGTAGCCTGGAGATTATCTTTCCCAGGCTTCGGAAATGGAGAACCACTGCCACAGCCCAAGAAGATGGAAAGTCACCGGTATGCCAAATCATATTATAAAGATTTAAAAGAAAGTTAAAAGCAGTTTCAGACATGTGGCGCAAGAAGGCATAAGGTATATCATCTGGCCCAGGAGAAGAGTCGTGACACTGGGACAAAGCGGTCCGCAACTCGGAAGCAGAGAAAGGGACATTATAAGACTCCCCTCCAGCAGAAGAAAAGTTTATGCCGAGAGATTCCATTCTCTGGCGGTGACGTGCGCCCGGAGCTGCAGGATGCCTCTGGGAAACACTGGCAAAGTGCTCCGCAAAGAGGTCAGCGACATTCCTAGGGTCTGCCACCGTTCGCCCAGCAGACAACAAAATTGGTGGGGAAGCAGCAGAATACTTCCCAGCAATTCGGCGGACTTTGTTGAAGACATCCGTAAGAGGGGTGCGGACGTTTATGGAAGATACATAGGCTTTCCACGAGGCTCTTTGTGCCTCTTTCAAAATGCGGCGGGCCCGAGCTCGGCATCGCCGAAAAGCTTCCAGGCACTGTGGGTCCCCACGATGTTGCCGGAGACGAGAGAAAGCTGACCGTTTCTCTTTAACCGCTGCAGTGCATGCTGCGTTCCACCAAGGAACGGGACGCTTAGTAAAGCGACCTGACGTCCTAGGGATTGTCTGAAGGGCTAAAGAAATAAAAAAATCAGTAAAATAATCAACAGCCTCAGCACAAGTAGAAAAGTCAGCAAGCAGACGAATAAAAGAGCTAAGGTCTGTGAATCGACGCCAATCTGCCTTGTCTAAAACCCAGCGTGGTGGCCGGGACTGTGGCTCAGATTTCACAGATTGCAATAAAATCGGAAAGTGGTCACTACCGTGTAAATCCGGTAGGACTCGCCAATTAAAATCAAGGAAAGAATTAGATGTACAAAGAGAAAGATCGATAGCTGTAAAAGTCCCAGTAGGAGTGTGGAAATGTGTAGCATCTCCAGAATTTAAAATCTCCAATCCCTCATCCTCAATAAAAGAACCGATTAAAACCCCACGAGGATTAGTAGCACCTTCATCCCACAACGGGTGACGGCCGTTAAAATCTCCCAACAAAGAAAAGGCGGAGTCAGCTGACGCACCAGGCCGTCAAGCTCACCCCTGGAGACAGGAAGCCGAGGAGGTAGATATAAACTGCAGATGGTGTACAGTCGTCCCATAAAGACCTTAACAGAAACCACCTGAAGATGAGAGTTGTTGTACCGGATAACAGGTATATCCTGACGGACTAGAATAGCTGTGCCACCGTGGTGGCCCTGGTCAGGGAAAGGAGTGTTAAAAAAACCACGATAGCCAGGAGGACTAGAATAAGTACTATCACCTATCATAGTCTCTTGTAGAGCTACACAGGCTGGAGAGAACTCCGACAGCAAAGCTCGGAGTTCCCCCCACGAGGCGCGAAGGCCTCTACAGTTCCATTGTAGAAGCTTGAAGACGACTATTTGGGTGCAGTGGACGAGCGAGCCTTTTGAGGCTGCCCGTGACTGACCTGACTAGAACTAATCAAACGACGAGAAGACACCGGGAATTGAGGTGTGCCGGGTCGTTGGACCTCAGCCTTTCGGCTTATCGGTGGGTGATGCGAACTATCATCACTTTTACTGGTCCTCGGAGGACGAGGATCAGGCAGGACTGCACTTTCCGATACAGTTGGTCCACGAGGGACGGCTATGACAATATCATCGGACGTCTCCATGCTCAGACCGTCCTCATCATAAGAAGCCCCATCTGAGACGGAGGGCGTCACAGAAGGCTGGACAGAAACTACTGGAGCTACCCTAGCAGAGCGGTCCCTGGAGGACTCACGATTATAAGCACCGGGAGAAAACTTAGACTGCTTATGCTGAGCTAAATCTAACGACTCCGCAGAGCCGCGGTGCCGCTTAGTTAGACCCTTGAAAGGCTTAGGAGATACAGGTGGCAAATGGACATCTACTACATGGGTAACTTTGTTCAAGTCCGTATTTTTCTCGTCACTTCTAAGAGATGACTCAACCGAGTCATCAGCCAAAATGGCAAACCTGTTAGCCAGATAAACAGTACCACCCGCCCCAACAGAGCGAGAGGTAGCAGGAGTTGTCTTCGGACCGGCATACTCAGCCGAAGAGCGAGCGGCCAATGAAGCATAGGATGTCGCACCAGTACCATCCTTCTGGCGGTACAGGAGTTCACGGCGGGCGCTACCGAGGCTGATAAACTGACTATTGGCAAGCTGTAGAATGTCCTGCTCCAGGCGATACCTAGGGCATTGCCTGGAACGTACCTGGTGAGCATCACGACAATGAAAACAATAAGCTGCACCATTGCAATGCTCCTCTGAATGCGAGTCGAGTGCAGAGCAATTACCACATCGGGAAGCTTCCTTACACGAGCTTTTCCCGTGACCGTACCCATAGCATGAGAAGCACTGAAGAGGGCGAGAAACAAAGTGCCTCACTCTAAGGTTGATAGGACCGATATTAACACGGTCAGGAAGGGTGGACCCAAAAAAAGTGAGAAGGACCATGTTGGAGGAGTTCCTCATCTTAGTCACCTTTTGTACTGAGCTAGGGCACATTGCTAGTATTTCCTCTTCTGGGAATTCATAGAGGTCTTGGCTATAAACACAACCTTTGCTATAGTTAAAGGTGGGATGAGCCTTAACAGTCTCAAACATGCTGTCAGAAGGGCATGGGAGATGTTGCAACATCCTAGCTTGCGTAAGATCTTTTGCTCGCACAAGCACCCCCTTCCCATACTTTTTCAGATTCCCTCAGGAATCGTGCCGATTTCTTTGGACAGGTACCGGGAGGCATGGATGAAATTCCACGCCCATTTCTATAGTACGCCACAAACCAACGTGGAGGTGGGATCTGGCGGACTGCTGGAACTGAATTCTCTAAATAGTTTTCAAAAACATTTGGGATGTAATCCATGTCACTGTCTGAAATATTACGTGACTGGAGAAATTCAGTTTTAAAGCCATGGCCGGCGAGGGGCAGAGATGCTACATGTTCATAAGCTAAACGAGCTTCATCACATGACATAAACGTTACATAGCATCGGTTAGAAGGAAAGTCCTTATCATAAACCAGTCGAATGCGAACAACCGTACCATACGCCTTGAGAAGTGAGTGCAAGGCATGATAGGAAAATGATGGATTAACATTTACCATTACAAGAGAATCATATGCAGCAGAAATGCATCCTCAAAAGAACTTCCAGAACAAGGTAGTGTTGATGGCAGTTCTCAGCAGCTCCAGGCCACAGCTGGCACTCTCAGCCAGACACCAAGCTTACACCAGCACTCACAGGCAGCCGCGGCCCGTGTCACCGTCCTGACCAGCGTAAATCCATGTTAAATAAGGCACCAGCAGCACACGGCCACTCTCCTAATACCGTCACTCCTTGTCTCAAACTGGCGCCTTGGCCGCCCGCCGGCCTTCCCCACCTCTCCCTCCTCCACTGCGCGCGCTGGCCGAGGCGGGACACAACACAACCACACTCCACTCGCTCCACTTCTAATACACGAATACAATATGAAATATGATCAAGTATAAGCATGTCAAACTAAATCATTTGCCACTATCATCGTAACTCTATGTCAAAAGTAGAAGGAAAAGAGAGAAGCGGTACAGAGAGGAGTATACCGCACAAACAAAAACACTCGTTAAACAGTGATGGAGGAGCAGGAAGAGGAGGAGGAGGAGGAGAGAACATTCGAAGGTAGGAATGAGAGAGACAACTGGAAGAAATTCGGAGAAGAAATAGTAATTAGAAATCTCTCTCTCTCTCTCTCTCTCTCTCTCTCTCTGATTATGACAATGTCTGGGAAAATGGCAAGGCAGACATGGCGGTAAATGCGCTGCAGCTTACGGACACTAACTCTGCTACCTATAGATGTTCGGTCTCTCTCACTAACTTTCTTCATATTCAGTGATTGGCTCATCACAAAAATGTAGACGAATGTATCAACGAATCTCGGCTCCCCTCCACCACCCATGACAACCACGCCTACACTCCCGACTGTCACATGTACGTACGTGTGTTGGCGGACAAACACGCCACGCCAAGCTGGAACACTTTCACTCACTCACACGTCAAACTGGAACACTGACCTCACTCACTCACCACACGCAAAGCTGGAACACTCACTCACTCACCACACGCCAAGCTGGAACACTCTCCTTCCTCACTCACACACAAAGCTGGAACACTCACTCACTCACTCACGCAAAGCTGGAACACTCCTTCCTCACTCACACGCAAAGCTGGAACACTCACTCACTCACTCACTCACACGCAAAGCTGGAACATTCTCAATCACTCACACACGAAGCTGAAACACCTTCCCTCACTCACTCACACCTTTTTTTCTTTTTAGTGTTTTACGGTTGTAGAGGCAAAGTAACAAGATTCCTACAAGACTAACTGGAGAAATGCTCTTTAAATCCCCGATAATAATTTCTGTGGCCTTGGCAAAAAGTTGAGGTATTTCTACAGTTAAGAGTGACAAGATTTCTATAAGATTAACTGGAGAAACACT
>NC_059257.1:504795-512295 GCF_017591435.1 Portunus trituberculatus | reverse complement strand
GTTGAAATAGACACGTTGAAATAGACACGTTGGCATAGACACGTTGATAAATACACGACGCAGGATCCGTTGAAATAGACACGTTGAAATAGACACGTTGAAATAGACACGGTGCAGGATCCGTTGACATAGACACGTTGAAATAGACACGTTGAAATAGACACGGTGCAGGATCCGTTGACATAGACACATTGAAATAGACACGTTGAAATAGACAAGGTGCAAGATACGTTGATATAGACACGTTGATACACAGCCGGTGCTATCATCGTGTACTTACCATCGTAAAGGAAAAACACGATGATAAATACACGATGCAGGACACGTTGACATAGACACGTTGATACATAGGCGATGCTATCATCGTGTACTTACCATCGTCAATGAAAAACACGATGATAAATACACGATACATTCCACGGTGCAGGACACGTTGATACATACACGTTGATACATAGGCGATGTTGTCATCGTGTACTTACCATCGTAAAGGAAAAACACGATGATAGATACACGATGCATTCCACGAAGATCATTATACGATGTGGGTCACGTTGATACATACACGATGTGGAACACAATGATACACGCTCAGTGTGTTCCACGATGGTGGGTAGGTGGGTTTTAGGAGGAGGCTGACGTGGATCTCGGACCCAGATCCAGCCAGCTCCTGCAGGGGGCCGCCTGCTCCTCCGCCGCGTCCAGCAAGGCTTTCTGTCCCGCGCTCATTCCCAGTTTTCCAACGGGAATGAATTTTGTAGAAAATAGAAAATGACCGACTTGCGATGAAAAATGAGGTGAATTGACGCGAGTCGTGAAATGAGTTTACCAGTGAGGCCAAGTGTGACAAAGTGTGAACCTTTACATTTGACACACTGTAGAGCGCTTCGGAGCGGCCTCTGTGTTTGCTGCCCTCCAGTGTGCCTGTGTGTGTGTGTGTGTGTGTGTGTGAGGCAAAGATTCACTAAGACAGTGACATTGCTTGCCTGCTGTGCCTTCTTCAAACGGGTTAGTATTAGAGAAAGCTTGAACAATGCTGTATGTGACTGTCAAATGTGATCGAGAGGATCCAAGTACACTCTGAGATCAACTTGTTGCTCTTGAATGAAGGAGCCGCCTGGAACCACCACCCGCACCTTTCCCGCCACCAATCTCCGCAACAGCAAGCTATCTTCATCAGTGTTTGGAAGCAGCAGTTTTAGTCCCTTGTATCATGAAACAATGCCTACAGGTGTGGCAAGGGAGGTGGTGGCGGAGTGCGTATCTGTACCAAAGATTACCTCACCACCACAATAACCACGTGTGATATTGCTGGACCGATTGTGAGGAAGACTTCTGGGTCAGTGTTCAGCACAGAAAACAATTTTTTTTATGTTATGGTCTATAGCGCCTGTAGGCATACATGAAGAGCATATGTGAGAAGCACTATTAAGCTTCCACCTATTAGTGGCGCAGGCAATTTTACTTATACTGGTTCCCATATTAGGGCACATATCACCACCCAAGCTCATCTTTGGTGTAACCACCTGGAACCTGGGTATCATGGTGACATGTAGCTAACTTCAAACCACTCCAGAAATGTCATAGCTTCAAAGCAGTATGTCGTGGGATTCGAACCTACGCATGGACGTCTGCCCGATCCCACGCTCACCACCGTATCCACTACGCCACCTACCTTCAATTATTGTGGGACGTGCTTATAGACAACACAAAGCTTGGCGGGAAGGCTTTCACTATATTAACGATACACTTGAGAATATCTGCCTTTCTTCTTGCTTGGTGACTTGAGTGGTGATTTGTTGCGTTGCAGAAACAAACTCTAAACATGATTAGTGTGTAGTTAAGTGATTTGGCAAGCAAGTCTTTAACCCTTCAGTACTGCGACGCATCTTTACCATGAGTTTTTGATGTCATTAGACGATTCTATTTACATGAGAAACGGTGTGTGGAGGTCGGAAGATTTGTTGGCCAGACTCTTCACTATTTCAATCCCAACATGAGTTTCTGAAGCTGTACAAAGTCACCAAACAGTAAGCAGAATGAATAAGGAAACATGTCCTGGTACTGAAGAGGATAGGACTCGCACTCTCAAACATTTCTGTGCTTCACCACCTCCACTGTTTGGAAAGGCTTTATTTAAGTTTACACGAGTTTTGAAGGTGTTTTTAGGTTTCTAGAGGCAGAGTGATAAGATTTGTACATTATTAATTTGAAAAAAAAACTAGAAAACCTCACCAATCCTCTTTGTGACCTTGGAAAACATTCGTGGTGAGAGAAGAGAGCGTTGTGAAGGCAGTGGAACCAGACTGTTGTGATAGTGGGAGTGAAATGCACCTAAGGATGAAATGTACACTTACCGGTGAGACAGTAGCCAGTTCGACGAGACATGGATGCAATTAAGGTGAGGGGGAAAAGGGACGGGTTAACTGGTGACTTCAATACCGCTTCACCACAGGGAGGGCATAAGGCGCCTGGTCGCAAGGATGAGAGAGAGAGAGAGAGAGAGAGAGAGAGAGAGAGAGAGAGAGAGAGAGAGAGAGAGAGAGAGAGAGAGAGAGAGAGAGAGAGAGAGAGAGAGAATTTCGCTATTTCTCTCGTTGGGGAAAAAAGGAAAAATGAAAACACCATATTGCGATTAAGTTTTATTAAATAAATTACTATCGAAAATTAAAAGAAAAGGGATAATAGCAGTAGTAGTAGTAGTAGTAGTAGTAGTAGTAGTAGTAGTAGTAGTAGTAGTAGTAGTAGTAGTAGTAGTAGTAGCAGATGAGGATTGTAACACGTGTTCTACAAAACATTCTTAATCTAAAATTTAATTAAGTTTTTTCACGTAAAATTAGTGAATAAATTAGGCAATGACTGATATTTTCCTGGAAGAAGTGAAGGGAGAGGAAGAAGAAAGAAAACAGAGAAAGGAAAGAAAGATACAGAAAAGAGAGAAGAGAGAGAGAGAGAGAGAGAGAGAGAGAGAGAGAGAGAGAGAGAGAGAGAGAGAGAGAGAGAGAGAGAGAGAGAGAGAGATAGAAAGAAAAGAGAAAATAACAGCAATCAAACCAACGAGAAAGAGAGCGAGAACAAGAAAATAACAAGAACATTAATAAAAAAGATGAAAATAATGAAAAAAAGGTAAAAAAAGGAAAACAGAGAAAAAGAACGAGAATGAAGAAACTAATGAACTAACTACCTGTCCTCTTTAATTACCTGTGATTCGTACATGGATAGTTACGATAGTTAGGATAGTTAGGATAGTTTACAGAGTGTCTACAGAAAGGTGGAGAGGAATACATAATAACATAGAGAGATACATAAGATACATATACAAAATTAATACATAAAATAATAAATAGAACCTTTTTAAAACTATCAAATGGGAAGGAAAAATAAGAGATGGGAAAAGGAAATGCAGGAAAGAAAGACGAAAAAGATGAAAAGTTGAAATAGAAAGGAAATGAAGAGAGATTAACTGGTGTATTGCAGAAATCAAGTCTTTAAATTAGATCTTAGAGAGTACAAAGGGAAAACACAGGAAAATATAAGAAAAAATAGGAAAAGAAAGAAAATAAGGTGATGAAATGATAGAAAATAAAAAGAAATAATAAAGAATGAGTGTAAAACGAGGAGAGAGAGAGAGAGAGAGAGAGAGAGAGAGAGAGAGAGAGAGAGAGAGAGAGAGAGAGAGAGAGAGAGAGAGAGAGAGAGAGAGAGAGAGAGACAATGAGACTATTAAACACAAGTGACTAGATTTGCTTACTAGTGATAAAAGTATTGAAGACCTTACGTGGCTAGTTATTGGAGTAATTAATAGTAGACCCCCTTGTTATCTCGCCTGCCCACCATTCACCATTCACTCCGCCACACACTCGCCTCCTCCTCAAAGGTAACGCGCTAATCACTTCACCTCAATTGTCACACCAAACCAAGGACATTACATGATTAACTAACTAACTAATCACGCTTCACCTTAATTGTCACGCCAAACGAAAGGAAATTGTAAGGATAAATTATTGTAACTAACTAATTGATTTTTACTTTAGTTCTCACACGAGACGAAAAGAAAATGGATGATAAATTTATGTAACTATTTGATCACTTTTCACATTAATTGTCACACGAAATTAAAAGAAATTACAAAGATAAATTAATGCAACTAAATATTTACTCTTTACCTTAGCTCTCGCACGAAACGAAAAGAAAATGGATGATGAATTAATATACTTAACTAATCTCTTTTCATTTCAATTGTCACACGAAACGAAAATCTATTGTAAGGATGATAACTTAATATAACTCGCTAATAATGTTATCCTCAATTCTTACATGGAACTTGAGAGGAAATTGTAATGGTGATGAATTAGTGTATCGCAAATCACTTCACCTCAATTGTCACATCAAACGAAAATAAACTGTAATGAAAAATTAATGTAACTCGCAAATCATTTCTAACTTCAATTCTCACACGAAACTTGAACGGAAAATTAGATGATATTATAAGATCATTGGTAACCTACGTGTGTTGACATTAGAATTGAAGATAACACTTGAAAAAATGTAATGATGAAGAATTAATAAAAGATAATTGATAATTTAAGTTTGTTGACATTAAAATTGAAGGTAACACTTGAAAAATGTAATGATGAAGGATTAATATAAGATCATTGATAATTTAAGTTTGTTGACATTAGAATTTAATTAACACTGAAAAAAATGTAATGATGAAGAATTAATATAAGATCATTGATAATTTAAGTTTGTTGACATTAGAATTTAATATAACGCTGAAAAAATGAAATGATGAAGAATTAATATAAGATCATTGGCAATTTAGGTTTGCTTACATTGGGATTTTAATGAAAGGTAACGCATAATTAATTGGCATGTTTTTTGTTACCTGATTTGTTAGATGGAACTTGACAAAAAATAGTAATGATAAAGAATGAAATTAGATGGTAAATGATTAAGTTTGCTAATATATGAATAGAATAAGATCATAAATGACTAAGTTTGATAAAATATGAATAAAACTAGATAAAAGATAATGAAGTTTGGTGATAAATGAATAAAATCAGACACAAAATACTTAAGTTTGAAAGTATATAAATAGAGAAAAGATAATTAGAGTTTGTTTACGTTTTTATCTCTTAATGAAAAACAACACAAATAACTGACGTCACTTTTCACCTGAACTCATAAATGAAAAGTGGAAAGAAAACAGTGATGATAAATAAATAAATAAAATAACATAATGAATAGTTTTGCTTGTTTTTCACCTGTTAATTAAAGGCAACACACAAACTACACTGAATTTCACCTGGACTGTCAAATAAAGCTGAAAAAAGGGAAAAATAGTAACGATAATGAATAAATAGAATAAAATAATGAATAGTAAGGCTTGGTTTACACTTCACCTGTTAATTAAAGGTAACAAACTACGCAACATTTCACCTGGATTGTCACTTGAAGCTGTAAAAAGGAGAAAATAACGATAAAGAATAAACAGAATAAAATCATAAATAATTCCTTCAGTACACATTTACCTGACGAATGATACAGGTAACACACAAATACACTAATAAGAGTCGCTAATACACGAGTTTACACCTGAAGTATCACACCAAACACTGAGAAACAATACCAATACATAATGATAATAATACACAAATGAACAATGAATGACACAGCTTTAAAGAATATTCCGCTAATTAATAAAGGTGACACATAAACTTGCATGTCACACCAAACACAGAGAAACAATAATGATAATAACAATAGATGAATAATGATAATAAATACACAAATGAATAATGAATGACACAGCTTTAAAGAATATTCCGCTAATTAATAAAGGTGGTTTACTAATACGTGTGTTTGCTCCTGAGTTATCACATGAAACGCAAAGGAAAATAAAGAATAAAGGAAGATAAAATGTAGATAAGGAGTAAATAGATAATAGATCTTTTTTTTTCATCTATTAATAATTGAGTTTTCACCTGAATTATCACAGAGAATGAAAAGAAAAGATAAATAAAAGAAATAAATGAAAAAGTAAATAAAGTAAATAAATAAGAATGAGCCAATAAATAAAACGAAACCAAAACAAGAAAAGTGTGCAAAGTTATCAAAGTAGAAAACAATTAGAATAAAAGACAAAGATAAGTAAATCAATCAATCAATCAATCAATAAATAAATAGTAAGTAAATAAATAAGTAAACATATACAAAATAAATAAATAAAATGAAATGAAAGCATGAAAACCGTGCAAAGTTATTCAATTAGAGAAAATAAAAAAGATAAAATATGTAAATAAATAATAGATAAATGAATAACTAAATAAATAATAATAAATAAATAAACAAATAAATAAATAAAATGAAATGAAAGCCTGAAAACTGTGGAAAGTTATTCAATTAGAGAAAATAATAAGAAAAACATACAAAATGAAATTGAAAGAACAAAAAAAGAACAATAGATGAAATAAAATGCTGAAATAGAATCACACAATAGAAGAAACAGATAAATGACATAACACGTAAGAAAAGAAAGAAAAAAAAAGAAAAAAATAAAAGAAAAGAAAAGAAGGAAAGGATAAGTGAAAAAGAAAACAATCACTATCAACTGAGTAGTGAAGAAAACTTAAAAAGAAAATGACAAATAAATAAATAGATAAAGGAGGAAAATAAGTAAACGAGTAAATATAAAGAGGAAATTGAAAAAAAAGACAAAATGGAAACGAAAAGAAGATAACCAAATAAATTGAATAAATAAAGTTAAAAAGAGACAAAAGAAGAAAGAAAAAGAAAGAACGGAAGAAAGTAAATCAAAAATACAGGAAATGGAAAAGACAAAAAGTAAAATGATAATGATAAAAAGGAGAAATGAATAAATGAAGTAAATAGAAGGAAAAAAGGATAAATTGGCAAAAAAAAAGAAGAAAGAAAAAGAAGGAAAGAAAGAAAATGAATGAAAAAAGGGAATGGAAAAGACAGTCAAATAAAATGATGAAAAAAATAAATAAATGAAAAATAAAAAGAAAAAGGAGAGATAGGCAAAAAGAAAAAAAAAAAAAAAAAAAATGAATAATAAAACAGAAAATTGAGAAAACAGACAGAATAAAATGATAATGATAAATACATAAATAAATGAAGTAAATAGAATGAAAACAATAAATAGACAAAAAAAGAAAGAAATAAAGAAAGAAACGAAATAGGAAAGACAGACAGACGTGAAAAGATAATGATGGCGAAAAGTTTGTGTTAAAGACGTTAAGACACATTATCTAGGCAAAACACACACACTTTGACCCTTTGTGCTCCTGTGGAAGATACCGTTTGCTGCCCGTCACCACCACCATCACCACCATCATCACCATCATCACCATTGTCATCACCATCACCAGTACTGTCATTATCACCATCCTCATCATTACCAATACTGTTATTATAATCTGTGTCATTATCATCAACACCATCATCAT
The DNA here is from genome assembly GCF_017591435.1 of Portunus trituberculatus. Classification (NCBI taxonomy): domain Eukaryota; kingdom Metazoa; phylum Arthropoda; class Malacostraca; order Decapoda; family Portunidae; genus Portunus; species Portunus trituberculatus. The sequence continues at coordinate 504,823 of NC_059257.1, read as the reverse complement.
CTTCATCACCATTATTGTACTGTCATCA
>NC_059257.1:484795-499795 GCF_017591435.1 Portunus trituberculatus | reverse complement strand
ACATAAAATTGCATTTAGTCAAAGCATGTGTCCTGCCTATCCTTACATATCCAACATACACACTTAACGCACTCAAAACAACAAATGCTTTCACTACAACGAATACAAAACAGAGCATTAAGGTTTGCACACCAAGAGAAATACCCATACACAAAAACAACACAGGAACTACACTCATTATCAAACCTTGACCTTTTAAACATCACATTCCATAAAAGAGGAAACACAATTAAACAAAAAATAGAGAACGTCCTTAAGGATACAACATACATTACAGCAATCGATGATTACGAACACGAAAATGAACACAATTGGTTTCGAAACCTATAACGTATCTTAATAAAATTAACCCAACCCCCATGTTCACAAAGTAGCAGACTGACCAGGAATACATGCCTTAGAGACATATGACATGAAACATGCATCACACCAACCACACATGGCCTAGAACACAATATAACAACTAACAGACAAATACAAGGATGGTTTTCTCTCTCCTTTGCTCTGCGCCCTGAGTTGCTGGGGAGGAGGTGTGGATTCTAACGGTCGTGTAGAGCATGGTGGCTCCGTTACCACTTTCCCTCTCCGGCAAGGGTGGTGTACACCGGCAATGTCTGCAGACAACCGGCAGCGGAGGAAGGTTGAGGGGAAACATTACATCAACCAGTATCTCCATAAAAAAAACTCCCAATTAATCTAACTTTTCCAAATACAAAAACATACACAAACAAAACACAGCACACTATGACAGTTTTCATGCGCCCTCTGCTCTGCGCCCTGAGTTGCTAGGGAGGAGGTGTGGATTCTAGCGGTCGTGTAGAGCATGGTGGTTCCCGTTACCACTTTCCCTCCCCGGCAAGGGGTGGTGTACACCGGCAATGTCTGCAGACAACCGGCAGCAGGGAGAGGCAAAGCAGGAAACTAATATATATATATATATATATATATATATATATATATATATATATATATATATATATATATATATATATATATATATATATATATATATATATATATATATATATATATATATATATATATATATATATATATATATATATATATATGAAGAAAAAAAAAGACCCTTATCAGTTTGATAAAGAGCCACAGATTATTAATTATTGTTTATGAAATATTGACTAAAGTAAGCCGCAAGGGTGAGCAAAATTCAAAATTACTTAGCATGACGGTTTGCCCGTCATCTTTACACTCCCACTTTATTTCCTTTCCCACTATTGCCCTCAACACTTCCCTTCCCACCAACTTTTACTCTTCATAGTTTCACCCATCTTTTCTATCCCCCCCTTCAACGTTCAACGTTCAACGTTCCGCGCGGGAGCCGGTGTAGCAGTTACAAGTGAAGTCCCGGGTAGAAGTGAAGTCTTTTTCAAACATCGTTCGTACTGCACCACTCAGTCGGTCTGAGAGCCCGTGACGTGCGGAGGGTGATGTTATTAGTCTAATACAGAGTAGAATGGCTGTGAATACATATGCGGGCTGCCGACCATGATGATATTAATGAAAAGAGTAAGGAGAGGAAACTAAGGAGATGCGAATATAAGCAATAATAATAATAATAATAATATATATATATATATATATATATATATATATATATATATATATATATATATATATATATATATATATATATATATATATAGAGAGAGAGAGAGAGAGAGAGAGAGAGAGAGAGAGAGAGAGAGAGAGAGAGAGAGAGAGAGAGAGAGAGAGAGATCTGAAGTAATAACTGAGTCCAACAGTTAAAGGATTTGACTCGTTGCCTTCACTTATGATATATGACATTCTCTCTCTCTCTCTCTCTCTCTCTCTCTCTCTCTCTCTCTCTCTCTCTCTCTCTCTCTCTCTCTCTCTCTCTCTAACCTACGGTGCGCGTTGTTTTCCTGAAGTATATAAAAAAATGTGGTATACCAACGTAGACTTGTCATTTATTTAGAGTGAAATAATGTGTAAATAAAGCCTTGGTTATGATAACGTGAAGGTTGATAACGAACGAGAATGTTGGCAAACAAGTGGCTTAATGGATGCACCAGTGGAGTGCCATATACCATACCTCTCATTGGTTGGTGCAAATTTGAAATGAATTGAATTCCAAGAGAGAGAGAGAGAGAGAGAGAGAGAGAGAGAGAGAGAGAGAGAGAGAGAGAGAGAGAGAGGGATTGAGGGTTTGTTGAGGAAGGGGATAACGAGTGATAGAGAGGAGGGAACATACAGGGGGAGATAGGTGGGTGGGGCTAGGGGGTGAGGTAGTAGTGACTGTCCGAATGCCTTCGGTTCGATTCCCCGGCCGAGTGGAGATATTTGGGTGTGTCTCCTTTCACGTGTAGGTGCTGTTCACCTAGCAGTGAGTTGGTACGGGATGTAAATCGAGGAGTTGTGACCTTGTTGTCCCGGTGTGTGGTGTGTGCCTGGTCTCAGGCCTATCCGAAGATCGGAAATAATGAGCTCTGAGCTCGTTCCGTAGGGTAACGTCTGGCTGTCTCGTCAGAGACTGCAGCAGATCAAACACTGAAACGTGGAACAGTTTCAGTGAAGAAGTGGTGTCGGCAACGAGTGTGCATAGTTTTAAAGAAAAGTTGGGTAAGTGTAGATATGGAGACGGGGCCACACGAGCGTAAAGCCCAGGCCCTGTAAAACTGCAACTAAGTAAATACACTTCATTCAAAGAAAAAAATGTATATTTGTACTTCAGCAAGAGAGAGAGAGAGAGAGAGAGAGAGAGAGAGAGTCTCTCTCTCTCTCTCTCTCTCTCTCTCTCTCTCTCTCTCTCTCTCTCACACACACACAAAGTTCTATCTTAAGTGTATGGCTAAGGGAATATTTTAATATTTTAGCTTCATTTTGTTAGGTCAGGTTACGTTAGTCAGGAAGAGAAGGAAGGAAGCTAGGATAGAGTAGGCAAGGGTAGACATGACCGGATAGGCTAAGATATGCTACTCTTACATGCTCCAATGAATGATTAATATTTCACTCCAGAATTTCAGAATGCAATGTTTTATTTGATGGCAAGATAAAATACGGGAGAAGCGGCCTTGAGAACACGGCTAATAGTATCTCTGCCCTTTGAAAATAGTCATGGTGAGAGTAGAGCATGACGAGGCTTTCTACTGAAGTGGCCACCTTGAGCATACATACACATGTAAAATACCACAAAATTGGTGTATGTATGTAATATCTTCCATAATAACCCCCAACATCCACCACTGGAATAGCCTTACCTCACCTCTCCTTACCTTGACTCACCTGATAGCCTATACCCTTTTTCAGCACACGATAATAGGTTGTTGCATGAGATACTACAACTGGAGCTTTATAAGGGCACCACAGATCTGAAGCTGCGGGAACGGGAAATCAGTGTGTATTGTATTGGATGAGATGAGATACTACTACTACTACTACTACTACTACTACTACTACTACTACTACTACTACTACTACTACTACAGCTATATAAGGGAACCAACCACAGATCTCAAGATACGGGAACGGGAAATTAGAGTGTATTGCATTGTATTGGATTTGTGTTGTATTGGATGAGATACCACTACTACTACTACTACTACTACTACTACTACTACTACTACTACTACTACTACTACTACTACTACTACTACTACTACTACTACTACTACTACTACTACTACTACTACTACTACTACTACTACTACTACTACTACTACTACTACTACTACTACAGCTAGATCTGAAGCTACGCCGATCAACTTATTCAGTAGCCTAATGAAGAAATACGTCAAGCAACGGGAAATCAGTGTGTATTGTATTGTATTGGGTGATATACTACTACTACTACTACTACTACTACTACTACTACTACAACAACAACAACAACAACAACAACAACAACAACAACAACAACAACAACAACAACAACTACTACTACTACTACTACTACTCTGAAGTTACGCTGGTCAACTTATTCCGTAGCTTAATGAAGAAACAGAACAAGCAACGGAAAATCGTGACGCTGCACAGGGCTTTCATCTTCCTCTCGTCCCTATTCTGTTCAACTCTCTAATGCGAGAGTTAACCAGTACTCTTAATCATTCACACCTTTCTCTGGTAAACTCTGGAACTCCCCTGTCTGTTTCTCTTCCTACGACTTGACTTCTTCTAAGAGGAGGTCTCAAGACACTTATCCCTGGATGTTTGGTTATCTCGTGTTTTTTAAGGGAATTGGCAACTCAGTAGGCTTCTTTTTATTTCCATATTTTGTTGCTCCTGGCCACTTGTCCCTTCTGCATAATAAAAAAAAAGTTACGTACCTTTTTCAGACATCAAGAAAGTCAGTGTGTACTGATGTTAGTGTAAAGGGTTAAGAAAAGTGACCTATGTTGAAAGTACAGGTAATATGCAAGATATGTAGCTTAATGTAGATGCAAGGCTGATTTGAATGAGGCACTTGAGTTTACTTCACAATAGTTTCATACCTCAAGGCTCACGGCACACCCAAACATACCAAAACACCCCAAAATGACCCAAAACACTACAAAATGACCCAAAACACCCTAAAACATCCTAAAACGCATCAAAACATTCCCACACACCCCAAAACACGCCTAAACTATCCCTAAACACTCCAAAATATCCCAAAACACCATAAAACACCGCCACAGCACTCCTTGGAGATATTGTCAAAGAATATATATAAACAAGACTGCTTGCTTGCTTGTTTAAGAAAGTTGGGTGAAGAGATTTAAGGGTGGGTATAGAAGAAGAAAACAGTCAGAAAATGAAGGAAAGATGAAGATATACAGATCGTGGTCAGGCCACGTTGCTATTTTTCATCTAGTGCGGTAGAAGTGTCTCGCTCGATCTTAGGTTCAATTACCCAGCCTAGAAGGTTGCCTCTTAAATGTAAAGTTTCCTTGTTTTTTTTTTTTTTTTTTTTCCTTTTTCCTTTTCCTTTCCCTATCCTTTTCCTTTTCCTTTCCTTATCCTTTTCCTTTTTCTCCTTTCCCTTCTTGTTCCTTTTCCCCTTTCCACTGGCAGGCCACAACTAAAAAAATAAATAAGAAAAATAAAACAAATAGAACATCCTAATCCAACAGATGGCAGTGGCTAATATTTACATATGTACACAGTGCAGGTGCATAGATTGTCTCTTAAGTCTCAATGTGTTTGTTCTCATACAATTAAAGGACTGGGTTGTCTTAAGTTTTAAGGTCTCTTATTCAATGTTTTGATGCTACCTTTGGCCCAGCCGATTCCTCTCCTCCCCCCCCGCAGCCGGATGCAGCAAGCATTGACCGGTAGACACCACCCCTTGCCAGAACGGGGAAGAAGGTCCACAGGGAGCCACCTGCTCCACACACTGTGTTCTTGACCAACACGTCCCGCCCCAGCAACTCAGGGCGCGGAGCAGAGGAGAACAGCAAAGATCGCAAAGCACGCATCATTTCCCTGCTACAGGTAAGTGTGTATTAATGCTGATCTGTCCTTTACAGGAGTGTTGGAATGTAGAGGGATTTCGATATGTAATGGAGTTGGAGCAGCCGAGTGTGAGTATGGTAAGTATTATTTGTATACTGGTTCAGGTGAGGTGTTGTATAGACTTAAACTGCTAGGTAAATTGCGGTTGTATCGATAAATGTTTTCTCTATTTTCTTTTAGTTTAATGATTGTTTGGTGTTCAAGGTCTTCTAATCTATCCCATATTTTTTTTTTGCTCTCTCATGCAGCCTGATATTTAGGGGTAGTGTATTGGTGATTTCATGTATTTGTATGTTATTCAGTGTGTATGGGTACCTCTGATTCATCGCAAATCTCAGTGCTTTATTTTGGACCTTTTGTAACTTGCTTATTTGTGTTTTGCTAAGAGAATGAATGGGTATTTGGGGATAGTCTAGGATCGGAAGTATTAGAGCTTTTACAAGATGAATTTTTATTTTATTTGGCATTTCTTGTAACCTGTATAGTTTCTTAAGAGCTGCGAGGGCTTTATTTTTCCTCTCTTTCATATGTATCCATATGTATCCATTTGTTGTGATGTGTAGTCCTAAGCATTTACCCTCGTATTGAAATTCTATTAAATCATCTTCTATATTCAGTGGATTTGTTATTTTGGCGCCCAGATGTAATGGCGTAAATTTCGTAAGGTTCGTTTGGATTCTCCATAATTCTTCAAATCTATTAACATGTAATATTGCTCTTTCTGTCTGTTTGTTCATTATGTTTTTTGATTTGCCAGGATACCCTACTATTTGTGTTATATCATCTGCATAGCTTATATTGATGTGTCTGTTGGAAATTTCAAGATCGTTAGTATATATTGTGTATAGAGTGGGTGAGAGAACACTGCCTTGTGGGACTCCGCATGCTAATTCAAATGTTGGCCCTATGTGGTTTATGATTTTTATTGCTGCATGGCGACCGTCTAGAAAATCAGAGAGAAATTTTTCAATAGTGATAGGTAGTTGTAAATGAAGGATCTTATATTTTAACCCGGTGTGCCATACCTTATCAAAAGCTTTGGTGACATCTCTTAAAATTACTTGACACTGCCCTGAGTCAGCTTTGTGTTGAGCGATTTGTTCTGTTATTACTGCAAGGGCGTGTGTTGTGCCTCTTCCTGTTCTGAATCCAAATTGATTTTCGTTATATATATTATTGATTTCTAGGTGTGTTCTAAGCCTTTTGTTGATAATCCTTTCTAAGATTTTTCCAGGTACTTCAAGCAATGAAATTGGTCTGTAGTTTTCGACTTTATATGGTGATTTTCCTTGCTTTGGAATTAATCTTACAATTGCTTTTTTCCAACGGACTGGAAAGTAGCCTGCAGAAAGAGTGTTAATAAATATGTGAGAGAGTCTTATCATTGCATTTTCAGGAAGCTGTTTTAAAATGTTTTTATTGATTCCGCTTTCTCCTGGGCTTGTGTTTTTAATATGCTTAATTATTTGTTTGATTTCATCAGGTGTTATTGTTTGGTCTACTATACTCGTTCCAAGGCGTGTAATGTCAGCAGAATCGTATGGCGTGATTCTGTGTAGGTTGCTTGTTTTTCCCATTTTTGTATATATTTTTGTGTTGTTCTGATCTATCAAATAATGTGGGTTGGGGAGGAAACTGCCTGTTATAATCTTAATTTTGCTCCAAAAGGACTCCAACGGACTGGAAAGTAGCCTGCAGAAAGAGTGTTAATAAATATGTGAGAGAGTCTTATCATTGCATTTTCAGGAAGCTGTTTTAAAATGTTTTTATTGATTCCGCTTTCTCCTGGGCTTGTGTTTTTAATATGCTTAATTATTTGTTTGATTTCATCAGTGTTGAATCTCATTATTTCCATCGTCCTCTTCCTCTTCACTCCTAAATATTTGAGCCCAGTGTTGTCTATGTAATTGTTCTTTTCCCATTTTTGTATATATTTTTGTGTTGTTCTGATCTATCAAATAATGTGGGTTGGGGAGGAAACTGCCTGTTATAATCTTAATTTTGCTCCAAAAATTTTCTGGGTTTCTATACATGGTTGCAGTTTCCTCTATTAATCGGTGCCAATTCATATTACTTTCTTCTAATAGCTTTGCTTCCAGCACAGTTTTGAGATATCTATAGTTTCTATAAAGGTGGTAACTCCAGCCATGCTCAAGCGAGTGGTTTCTGATAGCATTAAACCTCACTATTATTTGCTTTGTGTTTTCAGTAAGTCTTGGGGCTTGCAGCTGTCGATACGTAGTGGTTGGGATGTAATTCTTAATTGCAGAGTCTATGGAATTATGCCAGTTATCTATTGCAGTGTCAATGTTTTCTAGCTCAGTGAGGTTTAAGTTGTCGTTGTTCAGATTATTCTCTATGTGCTCTTTGAATTTGTCCCATTCAGCCTTTTGTATGTTCAGTCTTGGCGGCGCCGGTATCAGTATTGGTGAGGCTGAAACTGTCATAATTATTGGGATATGATCACTAGTGGTGAGGGGGCCGGGTGTTATATGAGTGCTGTGGTATGTTCTGTAGTTGGTAAGTATTATATCTGGCGTAGTGCCTCTCTCATGTGTGTAAAATGTTGGGAAGTTTGGGCCAATATGCTGTATGGTTCTATTGTGTATTAAAGTATGTATCTGTCTACCTTTTGTGTTGGAATTTTGGTAGCCCAGACATGGGTGGTTTGCGTTTAAGTCTGTGATCATGTATACTGGTGTCTTTCGTCTAAAGAGTTTTATGAAATCGGGAATAGGGATGAACTGTCTTGCAGGAGGTTGGTATAAGGTGGCAAATATTATTTTACCTGTTGAGGTTTCTATTTCGATTGCTAATATATCAGAGATAAAGTCGTCTATTGTTTTGAACCTCAAGTTCTTTTTTATGGCTATTGCAGAGCCATCAGCTGGGTGATTTAAGGTATTTTTCTTAATGATGTTATAGTAAGGTATTTTCATGGTTTGTGAGTCTGAAATACAGTGGCTATTTATAAGTATAATGTGTGGATCAATATCTCTATAGATGTTTGATAGTGTTATTCTTCTATTATGCCAATGCTGGACGTTGTGCTGTATGATTTTCAGTGTTTGAGTAGCCATTGTATTTGTAATGTTGCTATTTGTTTGAGTCATGATTTACTTTGAGCATTTCCTTTGTCTTCGCAGGATGTCCTTCGGTGGTGGTGTCTTCTCTGCTAAATATCCAGATCTAATTTTCTTAAATATACTGTCATCCACCATGTGCCAGCAAGAGTTATCCATTTTGATTTTATTTGATTCTATTAAGGTAAAGAGTTCTGAGTCATCTATTGTGTGGTCTGAGAATGTGTATTTGAGGACGCTGTTGTTCATTTTTGTTGTCAGTTCCGTTGATGTCATGTTGTCTGGCCAGCCTGAGCTTTCAGGGGTGTAGATTTTTAGCTGAATATCTTTGCTGTTTAATTTGGGTTTATGGATTGCTTGTGTTGTGATGGTTGTTTCTTTTTCTGTTGGCTCCCTGATATATTCGTTTTGTTGAGCTTTCTTATTTCCTACACTGTAATCTTCCTTTGCATTAACCAGATCTTGTTTTTCATCTTCTCCTCCTTCTTTTCCTGGGTCTCTCTCTTCTTGTGTCAGAATCTTAATAAATTTATTGGAGTCTGGTGTCTTCGGAATCTTGATTGTGGGAAGGTTATTAGCTGTTAGTGTGGAGTTCAATTCCTTCTCATAGCATCCTGGTTCTGTGATATTTAGTATGTGGGCGTGCAGCATGCATGCATATATCTTCAGGTGGGTTTCTTTGTTGACTGGTGGGGATGCAGCCATATTCCAGGGGGTTGATTGGTGACTTATCACATTGGCGTATGTTTTGTTTTCCTTTTCCTTTTCTCTTTTCTGTCTAATTATGTCTTTTCTCATGGGGCATTTCATTGACGTAGTTCTGTGTTCCCCTTGACAGTTTATGCATTTTTTCATTGAGCTGGTACATTCACGCCATGTGTGTGTTGTTACCGCACATTCTGAACATATTTTGAATTCTTTTTGGTGGTGGCATGAGTTGGTGTTATGGTCTTCTAGTGCATAACACCTGAAACAAGTCTTGATGCTGTAGAATTTTTCTTGTTGTATTTGATATCCTGGAATACTCATTTGAAATAACTTTATGCCTTGGTCTGCTGTTTTAATTGGTGTTCCTGCATCTCCAAATGTTATTTTCATGGTCTTTGAGTTTGGGAATTTGTAGACAGTGGTGATGATGTTGATCCAGCTATTATGTTGCATGAGCTCCTGTGCAATATCATCTTCAGTATTGTTGAATATATGTGGGTCTACATTGAAAACTATTATCGATCTTTTTGCTTTCAGTTCCGGGGGAATTTGTGGAGAAAAGCTGAGTTCTTCAAGATCTGTGGATGTTTTGACTTGGAATAGCTTGTCAAGATCTTCATCCGTGGATGTTATTACTACGTAGCCGTCATTCACAGGTATCAGTTTCGTAATATAGATGTCATTGTTGGAGAGAGCTCCTAGTAATAGTTGTTGTTTCCTGGGGTCTTTGGAGTCTCTAGTTTTTATTTTGACTCTTGGCATTTTGGTGCAAATAGGTTACATAGAGTGTATAAATGTGTAGAGTGTCGGTTTCTCTGTAAACAAGACTGGAAAGCTTGCCATATTCCTTAACAAATGTGTGTCGCCAGTAGAGTTGCCAGATACCGCTAGAATAGTGGATGACAGTGCCATCCATAGAGTGAACCGCAAACTAACGCATAGTAAACTATGAGCGCCTATACTTAAATATTCGTTTTGAGTACCGTACCCACCAACCCCCCATATATATCCATCCATCTATCTATCTATCTATCTATCTATCTATCTATCTATCTATCTATCTATCTATCTATCTATCTATCTATCTATCTATCTATCTATCTATCTATCTATCTATATCTATCTATATATATATATATATATATATATATATATATATATATATATATATATATATATATATATATATATATATATATATATTAGCTTTATTTTTTGTGGCAGGGAGGAGAATCTTCTAATTGTGGTGAGTGCTGCTAGTGCTTTGTTTTTATTGTTTTTTGTCTGTGGGGTGATGCCTCTTCTGTTGAAGTGAAGGCCTAGTATATTTCCCTCATTTTGCCTCAAATGCGTTTATCTTTTTAATTTCGGTCTCCACTCTTTTGGCCATCATTTTGCGTGATTTGCTTGGATGAACAATTATCTGGGTGATATCATCGGCATACATGACATTAAGTGAGCCGTGTGCTGGGGCTGGGATGTCTGCAGTGTATATCGTGTATAGTGTAGGTGATAGTGAGCTGCCTTGTGGCACTCCGCTTCTTATGTTGAAGGTTGGTCCATTGAAATGGTTGATGTTGATGTATGCTTTCCTGTTGTCTAGAAAAGCGCAGATGGTCTTAGAAAAGATTTCAGGAAGCCCTAATTGTAGGATTTTGAATTTGAGGCCGTTGATCCATACTTTGTCAAAAGCCTTTGACACATCTCTGAGCACTATGTTACATTGTTGTTTGTTTGCTAGGGCTTCTGCTATTTTCTCTGAGGTTATGGCTAGGGCGGTGTCTGTGCCTCTACCCCTCCTGAAGCCGTGTTGGAAGTTAGGTAGCTTGTTGTTTTCTTCGAGGAAAGATCTTAATCTGAGATTGAGTATTTTTTCATATATTTTTCCTGGGACTTCAAGTAGTGACAGTGGTCTGTAGTCTGTTGGGTTATTGCCTTTTTTATCTGGTTTAGGAATGAGAATAATTTTTGCAGTTTTAAATGCGATGGGAAAGTAGCCCAGGGAAAGTGAGTAGTTGAAAACATGTGTTAATATCTTTAATGCGTTTGCTGGTAGATTCTATAGTATGATCTTGTTTATTTTACTAGTGCCAGGGGTGTTGTTTTGGAAGCTTTTAATTATTCTTTGCACTTCTTGAAGAGTGATGGGGTGTGTAATTTGATTATTTGACTCAAGTCTTCGTGGGTCTGCATGAGCATGTGGGGTGAGGAGGTTTCTGTTGATAGTTAAGTGGTTGTTTACTCTTATTTCATTGTGTGGGTCGAAATGTCTGTTTTCTTCTTGGCTGATGTGAAAAATATCTTCCCATATTTCTCTAAAAACTGGTTCTTTTTCTTCTTCGGTGAATAGTTTTGTGTTGTTGTGTATGATGTAGGTAGAGTTGCTGTTTCTGTTGGCTTTGAGTTTGTTGATTTCTTTCCAGAATTGTTGAGGTGTTTTGTATAGGTTTATTAATTTGCTCATCTTGTTTTCCCAGTTGGTGTTGTGTTGTTTTATGCTTTCTTTTGCTAGTGCGTTTTTTAATAGTCTGTATACTCTATATCTCGCTCTGGTCCATCCTTGGTTGTCTGCTATGAATTTTGTGTTGTGGAGATATGTGTGTATGGCTCTGATGTTCCTGTTTAGTATTGGTTTGATTATTGTTTTGCTGCATGTTTTAGGAATATTATTTTCCATTGCTTGTGTGATGGTTGTGATCCATTTTTTAAGTGATTGGTCTATTTGTGTGACACTTGCCTTCTCTGGGGGGTGTGCTTGAGTTATATTGTTTGAGATGTCATTGTTGAAGTGTTCCCAGTTGGCCTCCTTCATGTTATATTGTGGTTGTGTTTTAATTTTTATTGCTGTAGCTGTGATGGTAAGTATGATGGGTATGTGATCCGATGTTGTGGATGGTCCTTCCTCTATGATGTGGTTATGGTATGTTTTGTTGTTGCTTAGTACTAAGTCGGGCGTTGTGTTGCTTCTGCCTGAGGTGTATGTGGTGAAGTTAGGTCCTAGATGTTTTAGTGTGTAGCTGTCTATCATGGATTTTAGACCTTTGCCCACTGTGTTGCTGTAGGTGTCACCTATTATAGGATGTTTGGCGTTTAGATCCCCAATTATATAGGTTGGGGTGTGGTTGGAGCATAATTTATGGAAATCTGGGAATGGAATGTAGGGTCGCCTAGGAGGAAGATAGGTAGTAGCTATGTTAATAGGGCCTATGTTTGTGTCTATTGTAACTTGGAGTACGTCTGTGATGAAGTTGTCATTGATTTTGTGTTTGATGTCACTTTTTATTAGAATAGCACTTCCATCATTTATTTCGTTACTTGAGTTTGTTTTGTATGTTGTGTAGCCAAATAGTTTTAATGGTTCATCATCTTTTAGCCCGTGGCTGTTAAGGAGGATGATATCAGGATCTATTGTATTGTATGTAAATATGAGATTGTTTTATTGGTCCTCCAATGTAATACATTGTGTTGTAGTATTTTGATTGTGTTCATGGTGTATTAGGTGCTTTTTGTCTTTGTGTTCTGATGTGTTTGGATGGTGTTGGAGTTTTCTCTATGTGTAGGCCTGATCTCAGTTTCCTGAAGTTTGCCTCATCAGTAACTTTCCAGCATCCCTGCAGGTCGATTTTATCTGTGATGATGTATTCGTATACTGTATTTTCTATGTAACTATTGTCATGTGTCTGAGTTTTTTTAAGTTTAAGTGTTCCTCAGGCCATCCTGTTGATTTTGATGATATAATGGCTAGTCCAATGTCTGTGCCTCTAATTTGGTGAGTTTCGTACTCCATAGTGTCTTGGGATGCTTGTGTGCTTTGCTGTGATGTTTGTTCTATGGTGGATTCCGTTGCGTGTGTAGTTAGTTGTGCTGGTATTGTATATTCCGTTTCTTCTTCTATCTTTTCCTCTTGTTCTTTTGTTTCACTTATGTGTGCCATTTCCATGATTTTCCTGCTGTTTGGTGTTTTGGGGATTTTTATCGTTGGCAGGTTGTTGCTTGTGAGCATATCCTGTAGGACACTTTCGAATGTGCCTGGCTCCCCAATGTTGCTGAGGTGTGCATGGAGTAGGCACGTTAGTATCTTGCATGGTGTTTCTTTGTCGAGGTTCATGTTTAGTAGTGGTGTAGTGTTTGGTGCACTCTTGGCTGCGCTGCTGTATGAGGTTGCTGTGTTTGTTGTTGTTAAGTTGTTTTTTCTTTTCTCTGCAGTGATTTTCTTTCTTTCTGGGCATCTCATCGCCAGTGTTCTGTGGTTATCGCCACAGTTGATACATTTTTTATCTTCACTGAGGCAAGTGAACCAGGTGTGGCCAAGTTCCCCACATTCTGAGCAGATCTTATAGTCCTTTGGTTTCTGGCATTGGCTTGTATGGTGGTCTTCAAGGGCGTAGCATCTCATACAGGTGGTTATGTGTGTATGTCTCTTCTTTAATTTGGTGTGGTGGGATCGACATTGAGAATAGCAGAAGGCCATTGGTTTGTGCTTTTTTTTGCTGCTGTTGACTGTTGAAAGGTGATTTTAATGGTGTTTGAGTTTGGGAATTTGTAGATGTCCTCTACATCTTCTTCTGTGATCCAGTTGTTTTTGGCCACTGTTTCTTCTTTAATTTCCTCCGGAGTGTTTTGGTATATGTGGTTGTCCAGTCGTGTAATGATTATTGTTCTTTTGGCTTTTAATTCTGGTGGGGTGATTGGGGTGAATCCTTTTGCTTTTAGCTGTTTGGTGATTTCTTTTGATAGAAGGTGTTCTGTGTCGTCGTCTGTGCGGGTGAGGACAATGTATCCATCTTTGATTGTGATTATTCGTGTGGCGTATATGTCTTGTGCTGGACAGGACTTGGAGCAGAGTGATCTTGTGCTGGCCGTCGTTAGGATGCTTGAATTTTATTTTCACCCTTGTCATCTTGCTGTTGTCACATGGGCGATGGTTGGATCAGTGAAATTTTTCTGGGTTTCAACCCAGTTGAAAGATTAAGATATAGAGCAAGGTAAGTTGTATAGCTTAGGAAGAAAGGAGAGGAAACACACAGAAATATATAGGTACTACCTACTCCAGCGGTACCTGGTCCCCCCCTTCTAAAAGGGGTCGTAGGGGCACCAACTGGAGCCTCTATCAGAGACTTTGCCTATCCTGTCAGTTGCTGTCAGGCAGCACGCATACCAATTCCGTATGGAAGACGGGATTAAACAAAAAAAGTGGTACACACCAAGACCCACCCAAGGGGGAGAAGGCAGAGCGATCAGTGCCCCCCCCAAGGGTATCGTTGGCTGCCCGCGAGGCGAGAGGAAGTATGCAGATTAAGGCACAGAGGGACGCTAACTGTCTCAGGATGGGTCATTGGATGTGCTGTCGCCGGCAGCCTGAAGGGGTCACTCCTCCAAGCCGTAGGGCGAGCACACACGCCAGTAAACCTGACCAGAGAGCAGAACTGAGGATTGGGTAGGGGTAGGTTAGGAACACCACAGGGGCGGCCTCTCACCGGGAAGGGAGAGGCCCGGTACACAAGTGGGTCCTTTGGTAGTCTATTTCAGGAAAATCCCCGTAGGCTTAATATGAGGCAGGAGTTCGTTTGGTGTTTTCCAATGGTGTGGTAGGGCAGGTACCAGTGGTCTGTGCTTACAAGGGTGCGGCCAAATAGGCAGGTGAGCTTGTAGTACCGGGTCCTCTGCCTCTAACTGAGTTCTCCGTGGAGTTCCGAGATGGTGAGCTGCGCCGCTGCCGGATAGGCAGACAAAT
>NC_059257.1:469686-484295 GCF_017591435.1 Portunus trituberculatus | reverse complement strand
TTTGAGATGTCATTGTTGAAGTGTTCCCAGTTGGCCTCCTTCATGTTATATTGTGGTTGTGTTTTAATTTTTATTGCTGTAGCTGTGATGGTAAGTATGATGGGTATGTGATCCGATGTTGTGGATGGTCCTTCCTCTATGATGTGGTTATGGTATGTTTTGTTGTTGCTTAGTACTAAGTCGGGCGTTGTGTTGCTTCTGCCTGAGGTGTATGTGGTGAAGTTAGGTCCTAGATGTTTTAGTGTGTAGCTGTCTATCATGGATTTTAGACCTTTGCCCACTGTGTTGCTGTAGGTGTCACCTATTATAGGATGTTTGGCGTTTAGATCCCCAATTATATAGGTTGGGGTGTGGTTGGAGCATAATTTATGGAAATCTGGGAATGGAATGTAGGGTCGCCTAGGAGGAAGATAGGTAGTAGCTATGTTAATAGGGCCTATGTTTGTGTCTATTGTAACTTGGAGTACGTCTGTGATGAAGTTGTCATTGATTTTGTGTTTGATGTCACTTTTTATTAGAATAGCACTTCCATCATTTATTTCGTTACTTGAGTTTGTTTTGTATGTTGTGTAGCCAAATAGTTTTAATGGTTCATCATCTTTTAGCCCGTGGCTGTTAAGGAGGATGATATCAGGATCTATTGTATTGTATGTAAATATGAGATTGTTTTTATTGGTCCTCCAATGTAATACATTGTGTTGTAGTATTTTGATTGTGTTCATGGTGTATTAGGTGCTTTTTGTCTTTGTGTTCTGATGTGTTTGGATGGTGTTGGAGTTTTCTCTATGTGTAGGCCTGATCTCAGTTTCCTGAAGTTTGCCTCATCAGTAACTTTCCAGCATCCCTGCAGGTCGATTTTATCTGTGATGATGTATTCGTATACTGTAGGCAAAGGAGGATATATACAGTACAAGTGGATCACGTCGCGGTGCGCTGGAAAGTGGAGTGCGCTGATTGGTCTCTTCCAAGTGGCCTCCCAGTAGCTGGGATGGTGAGCTGCGCCGGTGAGCTGCGCCGCTGCGCGGGAACCACAGAGAAGGATTTGTCTGCCTATCCCGCGCAGCGGCGCAGCTCACCATCTCGGAACTCCACGGAGAACTCAGTTAGAGGCATAGGACCCGGTACTACAAGCTCACCTGCCTATTTGGCCGCACCCTTGTAAGCACAGAACACTGGTACCTGCCCTACCACACCATTGGAAAACACCAAACGAACTCCTGCCTCATATTAAGCCTTCGGGGATTTTCCCGAAATAGACTACCAAAGGACCCATTTGTGTACCGGGCCTCTCCCTTCCCGGTGAGAGGCCGCCCCTGTGGTGTTCCTAACCTACCCCTACCCAATCCTCAGTTCTGCTCTCTGGTCAGGTTTACTGGCGTGTGTGCTCGCCCTACGGCTTGAGAGGTGACCCTTCAGGCTGCCGGCGACAGCACATCCAATGACCCATCCTGAGACAGTTAGCGTCCCTCTGTGCCTTAATCTGCATACTTCCTCTCGCCTCCCTCGCGGAGCAGCCAACGATACCCTTGGGGGGGGCACTGATCGCTCTGCCTTCTCCCCCTTGGGTGGGTCTTGGTGTGTACCACTTTTTTTGTTTAATACCGTCTTCCATACGGGATTGGTGTGCGTGCTGCCTGACAGCAACTGACAGGATAGGCAAAGTCTCTGATAGAGGCTCCAGTGGGTGCCCCTACGACCCCTTTTAGAAGGGGGGGACCAGGTACCGCTGGAGTAGGTAGTACCTATATATTTCTGTGTGTTTCCTCTCCTTTCTTCCTAAGCTATACAACTTACCTTGCTCTATATCTTAATCTTTCAACTGGGTTGAAACCCAGAAAAATTTCACTGATAGAGAGAGAGAGAGAGAGAGAGAGAGAGAGAGAGAGAGAGAGAGAGAGAGAGAGAGAGAGAGAGAGAGAGAGAGAGAGAGAGAGAGAGAGAGAGAGAGAGAGAGACAGACAGACAGACAGACAGACAGACAGAGAGAGAGAGAGAGAGAGAGAGAGAGAGAGAGAGAGAGAGAGAGAGAGAGAGAGAGAGAGAGAGAGAGATCCAGGACAACTGGTCCCCAAACCAATTGAGACTCAAGACAATGGCACCAATCGCTATCTGTGTAGTTTTCATTGTTCGCCAGCTGGTTTAATTCACAAGTTGGTCCTGCCTATCCCGCCGAACTGTTGCTCTTGTGGAAGCCCTATTGAAAAAAATATATATACTGATATTCATGCCTACATATCTCATAATATAGACGTTTGGCTATTTATCTATGTGTCTGATTGAAAATGACATAAAAAATATGCAAATATATTTTCCTAATGGTGCAAAGTATGGATGTACCAGTGTCCCATCAAAATATTTTTTGTAAGTCTAATAGTACATATATACCTTATCACAAAATTTTCAGAGTTTCTGCATAGGATAATGCTCCACTCAAAAAGCGCAGAGCAAATATCACTGAGTAGCATTTAAAAAACAAAACGATTTTCTGAGTCTGTGCCGAAATAACCTGGCCAACATTACCGAAACCGAATTTTCGTAACTGAATCACAACAAGCATGGCCCGGATCCTGTTGGAGTCACCAAATATACTTCAGACGCTATGCCAGTGTATACGTGCAGTTGCAGACTGCAAATCGACTTCGCGCAAGCGAGATAGAGACGTGAAAGGCTCCAGCTGGAGTGTCTTTCCCAGGAAAAAAGATGCAGCACGGAGATGACTTTGGGAAACAAGGTGTAAGCGCGGGCCGACCTGGAAGGCATCCAAGTTCCACGCAGTTTGCTCAAAACATTTTATAAACTGGAATAAGGGACCATCACCATCCCATCCTGATCCTGAGTTATTTGAATACAGCGACTGGAAGCGAGTGGCCATGGCTCTTAACACGCTAGATTTGTTTACTTTTCGATAGAACAATCTCGGTGCATGGTAGACAATATCCTCTATACTGTTAATTTCTTAAGACTATTAATTGTTGTGATTTTCTGTATGAATGCAATTCATATTAAATTTTATGGAAAGAAAAAGGCATCGAAACTAAGCTTTTCCCATTAATGATCTTTCTGTTTTTTGTCCCAGAAATGGAGATAGTAAAGAAGAGCGCTCTACATATATATAAATATTTCCACTTTTTTAGCTTATATGCCACGAGTACATTCTTAGAAAGATTATAACTATTTTATTAAACCATTTAATATTTACAAAACGTGCAGAAAAGTACGTTCCAGTTGACCAACTTGCTGTGAAATAATTAACCCATCTGGCGGTTGAAGGCACCTCCATAGCAGATCGCGATCGGTCCCATTGGTCCCCAAACTGACTGAGAACCTTTGTTAATTTTCGCTCAGTGAGTCAGTGTACTTACATATCCAAAGACGTGTGTGTGTGTGTGTGTGTGTGTGTGTGTGTGTGTGAGAGAGAGAGAGAGAGAGAGAGAGAGAGAGAGAGAGAGAGAGAGAGAGAGAGAGAGAGAGAGAGAGAGAGAGAGAGAGAGAGAGAGAGAGAGAGAGAGAGAGAATTTTATATTGATAATAGCAATGACGATAATGATGATAACAGTTATGATAATGATGATAATGATAATAAAAAAAGATAATAATAATAATAATAATAATAATAATAATAATAATAATGATAATAATAATAATAATAATAATAATAATAATAATAATAATAATAATGTTAGTAGTAGTAGTAGTAGTAGTAGTAGTAGTAGTAGTAATAACAATAATGATAATTATGATAATAATAATAATAATAATAATAATAATAATAATAATAATAATAATTATAATATTGATAATAATAATGATGATGATGATGATAATAATAATAATAATGATAATATTATTAGCATTATTATTATTAATACTGAAAAGGAATTAAATGGAGAAGGAGGAAAAGGAAGAAGTGAAAACATACAGGGAATTCTACAATTGCTACGTGAATGGAGAAAAAAAAAGATACAACGAAGAAGAAAAAACAAATAAAACAGAAAGGAAAATATGAACTCTCTCTCTCTCTCTCTCTCTCTCTCTCTCTCTCTCTCTCTCTCTCTCTCTCTCTCTCTCTCTCTCTCTCTCTCTCTCTTGAGCTCGGTCCGTAATGATGAAGACTGTCTGGGTGACCAGCAAACGACCTTGATGAATTACACACACACACACACACACACACACACACACACACACACACACACACACACACACACACACACACACACACACACATTATGACACATATATATATTATATATGTCTCATATTGTGATGGTCGACTTAACTTGTATAAACTTGAAAAATAGAAGGCAAAGTAAACGAATAATTGATTATTTCTCTACCTATATAAAGAAAAAAAAGGAAAGAGGAGGCGGTAAAATATGACAGGAGAAGGAAAATGATAATGAGGAGGAAAAGAGAGAGAGAGAGAGAGAGAGAGAGAGAGAGAGAGAGAGAGAGAGAGAGAGAGAGAGAGAGAGAGAGAGAGAGAGAGAGAGATTATTTGTGTTATGTCACCACGACAGATAAGTTCAGAGGCAACTCAAGTGTCTAAGTTACTTGCTCCTAATTTTCCAAAGCCAATTGAGTGTTCACACATAAGTAAGTAATTCGAGCAATTAGGCTTAGATCTGAGATCACTGGCTGATCTCAAGAGTGTGTTTTCCGGGATCTCACCAACACTTATATAACCACCGTGATACTCTGAAGATATCACTGTCGTCGGTCTACATGGCAGTGGCAAATATAGTGATTAATAGTGTGTCAAAATCACTGCATTGTGAAATATTCTGGATACAGAAATAGAAGCTGACAGACATAAGCAAATATCGGTAAGGAAGTGGACACATCGAAGAAATGAGCGTGGATCTTCAGCAAGAGTTTTTAAGGGAACTGTATTTTGGAAAATCGAAAAGAATACAGAATACATGCTTGATAATGTCCCTGAGAGCGTTTGATAAGTTGCTAAATACAGAGAGAGCATGGAATATTTAGTCAGCTGACACCTTGATGAGAGATGCATCACCACCTTCAATCTTTTAGAACAGTAAATAAAAAATCAAACCATTAAACCAGTTAAACGCCACGGAAGGTGATGAAAATATATATATATATATATATATATATATATATATATATATATATATATATATATATATATATATATATATATATATATATATATATATATATATCCTATGGAAGGATGGATGTTTTTTCAATTTTATGGAGAGTAATGTGCAGTAACCAATAAGTAATTTACAATTACATATGTGTGTGTGTGTGTGTGTGTGTGTGTGTGTGTGTGTGTGTGTGTGTGTGTGTGTGTGTGTGTGTGTGTGTGTGTGTGTGTGTGTGTGTGTGTGTGTGTGTGTGTGTGTGTGTGTGTGTGTGTGTGTGTGTGTGTGAAAAGTGAGAGTGACCTGACTGACCTCAGCACTGAATTCGATCGACCCTTTATGGACCAAGTTGAGGAGGAGGAGGAGGAGGAGGAGGAGGAGGAGGAGGAGGAGGAGGAGGAGGAGGAGGAGGAGGAGGAGGAGGAGGTGGAGGGAGAGGAGGAAGAGATGGATGAATAAAAAGTGATACAAGGGAAAGCCAAACAGCAACATACCTGGCTGCTTGGTAACTACATCTAAGTACCCACAGAGAATCGAGGCGGGATAGTAGGTACAGGAGGAGAAGGGGGAGAGGGATGGGGCTGATAGGTGGAGTTCATGAAGGAAGTGGCAAAGGAAAGTAAAGAATAAGAAATAATAATGAGAGAGAGAGAGAGAGAGAGAGAGAGAGAGAGAGAGAGAGAGAGAGAGAGAGAGAGAGAGAGAGAGAGGCGCGTGATTTTTTAAGTTGTCTTGACTCGCCTCATACGCAAGATAGGACACTTTTTTTTCATAATTATACACAACAGTGATTGTAGAATGCTCTCTCCAACAATGACATCTATATTACGAAACTGATACCTGTGAATGACGGCTACGTAGTAATAACATCCACGGATGAAGATCTTGACAAGCTATTCCAAGTCAAAACATCCACAGATCTTGAAGAACTCAGCTTTTCTCCACAAATTCCCCCGGAACTGAAAGCAAAAAGATCGATAATAGTTTTCAATGTAGACCCACATATATTCAACAATACTGAAGATGATATTGCACAGGAGCTCATGCAACATAATAGCTGGATCAACATCATCACCACTGTCTACAAATTCCCAAACTCAAAGACCATGAAAATAACATTTGGAGATGCAGGAACACCAATTAAAACAGCAGACCAAGGCATAAAGTTATTTCAAATGAGTATTCCAGGATATCAAATACAACAAGAAAAATTCTACAGCATCAAGACTTGTTTCAGGTGTTATGCACTAGAAGACCATAACACCAACTCATGCCACCACCAAAAAGAATTCAAAATATGTTCAGAATGTGCGGTAACAACACACACATGGCGTGAATGTACCAGCTCAATGAAAAAATGCATAAACTGTCAAGGGGAACACAGAACTACGTCAATGAAATGCCCCATGAGAAAAGACATAATTAGACAGAAAAGAGAAAAGGAAAAGGAAAACAAAACATACGCCAATGTGATAAGTCACCAATCAACCCCCTGGAATATGGCTGCATCCCCACCAGTCAACAAAGAAACCCACCTGAAGATATATGCATGCATGCTGCACGCCCACATACTAAATATCACAGAACCAGGATGCTATGAGAAGGAATTGAACTCCACACTAACAGCTAATAACCTTCCCACAATCAAGATTCCGAAGACACCAGACTCCAATAAATTTATTAAGATTCTGACACAAGAAGAGAGAGACCCAGGAAAAGAAGGAGGAGAAGATGAAAAACAAGATCTGGTTAATGCAAAGGAAGATTACAGTGTAGGAAATAAGAAAGCTCAACAAAACGAATATATCAGGGAGCCAACAGAAAAAGAAACAACCATCACAACACAAGCAATCCATAAACCCAAATTAAACAGCAAAGATATTCAGCTAAAAATCTACACCCCTGAAAGCTCAGGCTGGCCAGACAACATGACATCAACGGAACTGACAACAAAAATGAACAACAGCGTCCTCAAATACACATTCTCAGACCACACAATAGATGACTCAGAACTCTTTACCTTAATAGAATCAAATAAAATCAAAATGGATAACTCTTGCTGGCACATGGTGGATGACAGTATATTTAAGAAAATTAGATCTGGATATTTAGCAGAGAAGACACCACCACCGAAGGACATCCTGCGAAGACAAAGGAAATGCTCAAAGTAAATCATGACTCAAACAAATAGCAACATTACAAATACAATGGCTACTCAAACACTGAAAATCATACAGCACAACGTCCAGCATTGGCATAATAGAAGAATAACACTATCAAACATCTATAGAGATATTGATCCACACATTATACTTATAAATAGCCACTGTATTTCAGACTCACAAACCATGAAAATACCTTACTATAACATCATTAAGAAAAATACCTTAAATCACCCAGCTGATGGCTCTGCAATAGCCATAAAAAAGAACTTGAGGTTCAAAACAATAGACGACTTTATCTCTGATATATTAGCAATCGAAATAGAAACCTCAACAGGTAAAATAATATTTGCCACCTTATACCAACCTCCTGCAAGACAGTTCATCCCTATTCCCGATTTCATAAAACTCTTTAGACGAAAGACACCAGTATACATGATCACAGACTTAAACGCAAACCACCCATGTCTGGGCTACCAAAATTCCAACACAAAAGGTAGACAGATACATACTTTAATACACAATAGAACCATACAGCATATTGGCCCAAACTTCCCAACATTTTACACACATGAGAGAGGCACTACGCCAGATATAATACTTACCAACTACAGAACATACCACAGCACTCATATAACACCCGGCCCCCTCACCACTAGTGATCATATCCCAATAATTATGACAGTTTCAGCCTCACCAATACTGATACCGGCGCCGCCAAGACTGAACATACAAAAGGCTGAATGGGACAAATTCAAAGAGCACATAGAGAATAATCTGAACAACGACAACTTAAACCTCACTGAGCTAGAAAACATTGACACTGCAATAGATAACTGGCATAATTCCATAGACTCTGCAATTAAGAATTACATCCCAACCACTACGTATCGACAGCTGCAAGCCCCAAGACTTACTGAAAACACAAAGCAAATAATAGTGAGGTTTAATGCTATCAGAAACCACTCGCTTGAGCATGGCTGGAGTTACCACCTTTATAGAAACTATAGATATCTCAAAACTGTGCTGGAAGCAAAGCTATTAGAAGAAAGTAATATGAATTGGCACCGATTAATAGAGGAAACTGCAACCATGTATAGAAACCCAGAAAATTTTTGGAGCAAAATTAAGATTATAACAGGCAGTTTCCTCCCCAACCCACATTATTTGATAGATCAGAACAACACAAAAATATATACAAAAATGGGAAAAGAACAATTACATAGACAACACTGGGCTCAAATATTTAGGAGTGAAGAGGAAGAGGACGATGGAAATAATGAGATTCAACACTATATGCAAAATAACCTACACAGAATCACGCCATACGATTCTGCTGACATTACACGCCTTGGAACGAGTATAGTAGACCAAACAATAACACCTGATGAAATCAAACAAATAATTAAGCATATTAAAAACACAAGCCCAGGAGAAAGCGGAATCAATAAAAACATTTTAAAACAGCTTCCTGAAAATGCAATGATAAGACTCTCTCACATATTTATTAACACTCTTTCTGCAGGCTACTTTCCAGTCCGTTGGAAAAAAGCAATTGTAAGATTAATTCCAAAGCAAGGAAAATCACCATATAAAGTCGAAAACTACAGACCAATTTCATTGCTTGAAGTACCTGGAAAAATCTTAGAAAGGATTATCAACAAAAGGCTTAGAACACACCTAGAAATCAATAATATATATAACGAAAATCAATTTGGATTCAGAACAGGAAGAGGCACAACACACGCCCTTGCAGTAATAACAGAACAAATCGCTCAACACAAAGCTGACTCAGGGCAGTGTCAAGTAATTTTAAGAGATGTCACCAAAGCTTTTGATAAGGTATGGCACACCGGGTTAAAATATAAGATCCTTCATTTACAACTACCTATCACTATTGAAAAATTTCTCTCTGATTTTCTAGACGGTCGCCATGCAGCAATAAAAATCATAAACCACATAGGGCCAACATTTGAATTAGCATGCGGAGTCCCACAAGGCAGTGTTCTCTCACCCACTCTATACACAATATATACTAACGATCTTGAAATTTCCAACAGACACATCAATATAAGCTATGCAGATGATATAACACAAATAGTAGGGTATCCTGGCAAATCAAAAAACATAATGAACAAACAGACAGAAAGAGCAATATTACATGTTAATAGATTTGAAGAATTATGGAGAATCCAAACGAACCTTACGAAATTTACGCCATTACATCTGGGCGCCAAAATAACAAATCCACTGAATATAGAAGATGATTTAATAGAATTTCAATACGAGGGTAAATGCTTAGGACTACACATCACAACAAATGGATACATATGGATACATATGAAAGAGAGGAAAAATAAAGCCCTCGCAGCTCTTAAGAAACTATACAGGTTACAAGAAATGCCAAATAAAATAAAAATTCATCTTGTAAAAGCTCTAATACTTCCGATCCTAGACTATCCCCAAATACCCATTCATTCTCTTAGCAAAACACAAATAAGCAAGTTACAAAAGGTCCAAAATAAAGCACTGAGATTTGCGATGAATCAGAGGTACCCATACACACTGAATAACATACAAATACATGAAATCACCAATACACTACCCCTAAATATCAGGCTGCATGAGAGAGCAAAAAAAATATGGGATAGATTAGAAGACCTTGAACACCAAACAATCATTAAACTAAAAGAAAATAGAGAAACATTTATCGATACAACCGCAATTTACCTAGCAGTTTAAGTCTATACAACACCTCACCTGAACCAGTATACAAATAATACTTACCATACTCACACTCGGCTGCTCCAACTCCATTACATATCGAAATCCCTCTACATTCCAACACTCCTGTAAAGGACAGATCAGCATTAATACACACTTACCTGTAGCAGGGAAATGATGCGTGCTTTGCGATCTTTGCTGTTCTCCTCTGCTCCGCGCCCTGAGTTGCTGGGGCGGGACGTGTTGGTCAAGAACACAGTGTGTGGAGCAGGTGGCTCCCTGTGGACCTTCTTCCCCGTTCTGGCAAGGGGTGGTGTCTACCGGTCAATGCTTGCTGCATCCGGCTGCGGGGGGAGGAGAGGAATCGGCTGGGCCAAAGGTAGCATCAAAACATTGAATAAGAGACCTTAAAACTTAAGACAACCCAGTCCTTTAATTGTATGAGAACAAACACATTGAGACTTAAGAGACAATCTATGCACCTGCACTGTGTACATATGTAAATATTAGCCACTGCCATCTGTTGGATTAGGATGTTCTATTTGTTTTATTTTTCTTATTTATTTTTTTAGTTGTGGCCTGCCAGTGGAAAGGGGAAAAGGAACAAGAAGGGAAAGGAGAAAAAGGAAAAGGATAAGGAAAGGAAAAGGAAAAGGATAGGGAAAGGAAAAGGAAAAAGGAAAAAAAAAAAAAAAAAAAACAAGGAAACTTTACATTTAAGAGGCAACCTTCTAGGCTGGGTAATTGAACCTAAGATCGAGCGAGACACTTCTACCGCACTAGATGAAAAATAGCAACGTGGCCTGACCACGATCTGTATATCTTCATCTTTCCTTCATTTTCTGACTGTTTTCTTCTTCTATACCCACCCTTAAATCTCTTCACCCAACTTTCTTAAACAAGCAAGCAAGCAGTCTTGTTTATATATATTCTTTGACAATATCTCCAAGGAGTGCTGTGGCGGTGTTTTATGGTGTTTTGGGATATTTTGGAGTGTTTAGGGATAGTTTAGGCGTGTTTTGGGGTGTGTGGGAATGTTTTGATGCGTTTTAGGATGTTTTAGGGTGTTTTGGGTCATTTTGTAGTGTTTTGGGTCATTTTGGGGTGTTTTGGTATGTTTGGGTGTGCCGTGAGCCTTGAGGTATGAAACTATTGTGAAGTAAACTCAAGTGCCTCATTCAAATCAGCCTTGCATCTACATTAAGCTACATATCTTGCATATTACCTGTACTTTCAACATAGGTCACTTTTCTTAACCCTTTACACTAACATCAGTACACACTGACTTTCTTGATGTCTGAAAAAGGTACGTAACTTTTTTTTTATTATGCAGAAGGGACAAGTGGCCAGGAGCAACAAAATATGGAAATAAAAAGAAGCCTACTGAGTTGCCAATTCCCTTAAAAAACACGAGATAACCAAACATCCAGGGATAAGTGTCTTGAGACCTCCTCTTAGAAGAAGTCAAGTCGTAGGAAGAGAAACAGACAGGGGAGTTCCAGAGTTTACCAGAGAAAGGTGTGAATGATTAAGAGTACTGGTTAACTCTCGCATTAGAGAGTTGAACAGAATAGGGACGAGAGGAAGATGAAAGCCCTGTGCAGCGTCACGATTTTCCGTTGCTTGTTCTGTTTCTTCATTAGGCTACGGAATAAGTTGACCAGCGTAACTTCAGAGTAGTAGTAGTAGTAGTAGTAGTTGTTGTTGTTGTTGTTGTTGTTGTTGTTGTTGTTGTTGTTGTTGTTGTTGTTGTTGTTGTAGTAGTAGTAGTAGTAGTAGTAGTAGTAGTATATCACCCAATACAATACAATACACACTGATTTCCCGTTGCTTGACGTATTTCTTCATTAGGCTACTGAATAAGTTGATCGGCGTAGCTTCAGATCTAGCTGTAGTAGTAGTAGTAGTAGTAGTAGTAGTAGTAGTAGTAGTAGTAGTAGTAGTAGTAGTAGTAGTAGTAGTAGTAGTAGTAGTAGTAGTAGTAGTAGTAGTAGTAGTAGTAGTAGTAGTAGTAGTAGTAGTAGTAGTAGTAGTAGTAGTAGTAGTAGTAGTAGTAGTAGTAGTCATCCAATACTCATCCAATACAACACAAATCCAATACAATGCAATACACTCTAATTTCCCGTTCCCGTATCTTGAGATCTGTGGTTGGTTCCCTTATATAGCTGTAGTAGTAGTAGTAGTAGTAGTAGTAGTAGTAGTAGTAGTAGTAGTAGTAGTATCTCATCTCATCCAATACAATACACACTGATTTCCCGTTCCCGCAGCTTCAGATCTGTGGTGCCCTTATAAAGCTCCAGTTGTAGTATCTCATGCAACAACCTATTATCGTGTGCTGAAAAGGGTATAGGCTATCAGGTGAGTCAAGGTAAGGAGAGGTGAGGTAAGGCTATTCCAGTGGTGGATGTTGGGGGTTATTATGGAAGATATTACATACATACACCAATTTTGTGGTATTTTACATGTGTATGTATGCTCAAGGTGGCCACTTCAGTAGAAAGCCTCGTCATGCTCTACTCTCACCATGACTATTTTCAAAGGGCAGAGATACTATTAGCCGTGTTCTCAAGGCCGCTTCTCCCGTATTTTATCTTGCCATCAAATAAAACATTGCATTCTGAAATTCTGGAGTGAAATATTAATCATTCATTGGAGCATGTAAGAGTAGCATATCTTAGCCTATCCGGTCATGTCTACCCTTGCCTACTCTATCCTAGCTTCCCTTCCCTTCTCTTCCTGACTAACGTAACCTGACCTAACAAAATGAAGCTAAAATATTAAAATATTCCCTTAGCCATACACTTAAGATAGAACTTTGTGTGTGTGTGTGTGTGTGAGAGAGAGAGAGAGAGAGAGAGAGAGAGAGAGAGAGAGAGAGAGAGAGAGAGACTCTCTCTCTCTCTCTCTCTCCTGCTGAAGTACAAATATACATTTTTTTCTTTGAATGAAGTGTATTTACTTAGTTGCAGTTTTACAGGGCCTGGGCTTTACGCTCGTGTGGCCCCGTCTCCATATCTACACTTACCCAACTTTTCTTTAAAACTATGCACACTCGTTGCCGACACCACTTCTTCACTGAAACTGTTCCACGTTTCAGTGTTTGATCTGCTGCAGTCTCTGACGAGACAGCCAGACGTTACCCTACGGAACGAGCTCAGAGCTCATTATTTCCGATCTTCGGATAGGCCTGAGACCAGGCACACACCACACACCGGGACAACAAGGTCACAACTCCTCGATTTACATCCCGTACCAACTCACTGCTAGGTGAACAGCACCTACACGTGAAAGGAGACACACCCAAATATCTCCACTCGGCCGGGGAATCGAACCGAAGGCATTCGGACAGTCACTACTACCTCACCCCCTAGCCCCACCCACCTATCTCCCCCTGTATGTTCCCTCCTCTCTATCACTCGTTATCCCCTTCCTCAACAAACCCTCCCCCCAATCTCTCTCTCTCTCTCTCTCTCTCTCTCTCTCTCTCTCTCTCTCTCTCTCTCTCTCTCTCTCTCTCTCTTGAATTCAATTCATTTCAAATTTGCACCAACCAATGAGAGGTATGGTATATGGCACTCCCACTGGTGCATCCATTAAGCCACTTGTTTGCCAACATTCTCGTTCGTTATCAACCTTCACGTTATCATAACCAAGGCTTTATTTACACATTATTTCACTCTAAATAAATGACAAGTCTACGTTGGTATACCACATTTTTTTATATACTTCAGGAAAACAACGCGCACCGTAGGTTATGAGAGAGAGAGAGAGAGAGAGAGAGAGAGAGAGAGAGAGAGAGAGAGAGAATGTCATATATCATAAGTGAAGGCAACGAGTCAAATCCTTTAACTGTTGGACTCAGTTATTACTTCAGATCTCTCTCTCTCTCTCTCTCTCTCTCTCTCTCTCTCTCTCTCTCTCTCTCTCTCTCTCTCTCTCTCTCTCTCTCTCTCTCTCTCTATATATATATATATATATATATATATATATATATATATATATATATATATATATATATATATATATATATATATATATATATATATATCATTATTATTATTATTATTATTATTGCTTATATTCGCATCTCCTTAGTTTCCTCTCCTTACTCTTTTCATTAATATCATCATGGTCGGCAGCCCGCATATGTATTCACAGCCATTCTACTCTGTATTAGACTAATAACATCACCCTCCGCACGTCACGGGCTCTCAGACCGACTGAGTGGTGCAGTACGAACGATGTTTGAAAAAGACTTCACTTCTACCCGGGACTTCACTTGTAACTGCTACACCGGCTCCCGCGCGGAACGTTGAACGTTGAACGTTGAAGGGGGGGATAGAAAAGATGGGTGAAACTATGAAGAGTAAAAGTTGGTGGGAAGGGAAGTGTTGAGGGCAATAGTGGGAAAGGAAATAAAGTGGAGTGTAAAGATGACGGGCAAACCGTCATGCTAAGTAATTTTGAATTTTGCTCACCCTTGCGGCTTACTTTAGTCAATATTTCATAAACAATAATTAATAATCTGTGGCTCTTTATCAAACTGATAAGGGTCTTTTTTATATATATATATATATATATATATATATATATATATATATATATATATATA
>NC_059257.1:444686-464686 GCF_017591435.1 Portunus trituberculatus | reverse complement strand
GAAGTGGACACATCGAAGAAATGAGCGTGGATCTTCAGCAAGAGTTTTAAGGGAACTTTATTTTGGACAATCGAAAAGAATACAGAATACATGCTTGATAATGTCCCTGAAAGCGTTTGATAAGTTGCCAAATACAGAGAGAGCATGGAATATTTAGTCAGCTGACACCTTGATGAGAGATGCATCACCACCTTCAATCTTTTAGAACAGTAAATAAAAAATCAAATCATTAAACCAGTTAAACGCCACGGAAGGTGATGAAACTATAATTATATATATATATATATATATATATATATATATATATATATATATATATATATATATATATATATATATATATATATATATATATATATATATATATATATATATATATATATATATATATATATATATATATATATATATATATATATATATCCTATGGAAGGATGGATGTTTTTTCAATTTTATGGAGAGTATAATTTACCGGTAACCAATAAGTAATTTACAATTACATATAAGTGTGTGTGTGTGTGTGTGTGTGTGTGTGTGTGTGTGTGTGTGTGTGTGTGTGTGTGTGTGTGTGTGTGTGTGTGTGTGTGAAAGTGACCTGACTGACCTCAGCACTGAATTCGATCGACCCTTTAGGGACCAAGTTGAGGAGGACGGGGCAGGAGGAGGAGGAGGAGGAGGAGGAGGAGGAGGAGGAGGAGGAGGAGGAGGAGGAGGAGGAGGAGGAGGAGGAGGAGAGGTGGAGGGAAAGGAGGAAGAGATGGATGAATAAAAAGTGATACAAGGGAAAGCCAAACAGCAACATACCTGGCTGCTTGGTAACTACATCTAAGTACCCACAGAGAATCGAGGCGGGATAGTAGGTACAGGAGGAGAAGGGGGAGAGGGATGGGGCTGATAGGTGGAGTTGATGAAGGAAGTGGCAAAGGAAAGTAAAGAATAAGAAATAATAATGAGAGAGAGAGAGAGAGAGAGAGAGAGAGAGAGAGAGAGAGAGAGAGAGAGAGAGAGAGAGAGAGAGAGAGAGAGAGAGAGAGAGAGTGATTTTATAAGTTGTCTTGACTCGCCTCATACGCAAGATAGGACACTTTTTTTTCATAATTATACACAACAGTGATTGTAGAATTCTGGTAACATTGCTATAATTAAGTAAAACAAAATATAAAATAAGTTAATTTGAACCCATTTCAATCTTGACAAGGCATAGTCAGATGCAGGTTGAGTGGCCCACAGCTGCTATGATTAACACCACCTTATCACAAAGCACCTTAGACTTCAGAGTCCTCACGGGACATGACCAGACCTCCCTTCTCTCCCTGTGGAATCCAAGCCTGTGGGCGGCGCCAGATATCGTTTATCATATATTTACAATAACGTTCATGGTCTTCTTAGAATAGTTTGGCCGGACGGCTGGCTGAGATGCGAAATGGCAGTATCTGCGGTATGTAGAAAAGTAAAGGATGACCTGCAACCGATCATGAATACACGAGATTCCAATCTGTCTTAATTAAGGACAATTTGTTTACAAGAGAGAGAGAGAGAGAGAGAGAGAGAGAGAGAGAGAGAGAGAGAGAGAGAGAGAGAGAGAGAGAGGGTGTCTGGTGATGTGAATTCATGTTGTGTCAGGGTGAAAAATTCCACAGCCCCAAAGCCTTGTTCAAGTGTCACCTGGTTCAGACGTAGAAGTGAAGTTTAGGGTAAATTTTGCACTTATTACTCCCCAATCTCTCTCTCTCTCTCTCTCTCTCTCTCTCTCTCTCTCTCTCTCTCTCTCTCTCTCTCTCTCTCTCTCTTCTCTCTCTTCTCTCCTGTCATATTTTACCGTCTTCTCTTCCCTTTTTTTTTTTTTTTTTTGTTCTTTATATAGGTAGAGAAATAATCAATTATTCGTTTACTTTGCCTTCTATTTTTCAAGTTTATACAAGTTAAGTCGACCATCACAATATGAGACATTTAATATTATAGCGCAAACACACCCACACACACACACACACACACACACACACACACACACACACACACACACACACACACACACACACACACACACACACACACACACACACACACACACACACACACACACACACACACACACACACACACACAAAAATTAAAATTCTTTATAAAGACGTTTTCCTGGCCCTCTCTGGCCTTGATTCTCGGAAGGCTTACGGTCCGGATGGAGTCCCTCCTGTTGTTCTCAAAAACTGTGCTTCCGAACTCGCTCACTGCCTGGTCAAACTCTTTCATCTGTGTCTCTCTACTTCTATTTATCCTTCTTGCTGGAAGTTTGCTCACATTCAACCTGTCCCTAAAAAAGGTGACCTTCCAGAAGATTTTTGGGTTTCGGTAATTGTTTGATAAGACTGTAAGAGTTCGTCGCCAGTGGTCATTAGCTTCTGTCAGTCTAGCATCTCTGAGTTGAGTCCGTATGTCAGTATATCGTCGGAAGTCATCGTAGGTCCAGCCTAGACGAGCTGCTCTCTGTCGTAAAGCTAAAAACTGCAGTCTGAGTAGTTGTGTGGTACGAGATGGAAAGGGAGCTGGTTGTAGTCTAAAGGACTTAATGGGTATGTGTGTTGTCATGGCTGTCTGGACTTTGTCTGTCCAGGTAGATATAGCTTCGTCTATCTCCATGAGTGTCCCCCTGGAGATGTCTGTCTCGTCGCTCATGTTTAAAAGTGGGTCTGTCGAAAAAGTGTCCCAGTCAGTGTTGCGGTAATTGAATTGTCGTGATGTGGGTATGAGAATTGGTGAGGTGGAGATGTCTATGATGATAGGGATGTGGTCACTTGTAGTCAGTGGTTCTGGAGAAATATAGTGGTTGAGAAAATTGGCCCTCTTGGCAAGAACAATGTCGGGTGAGGAAGCAGAGGCGGGTCCGTAGTAGGTAGGAAAAGTAGGTCCCAAGTGTAATGCTGTTTGGTGTCTGGTGTAGTCTAACAAGTCGCGTCCAACCTGGTTGGTAGTTGTGTGACCAAGTGTTGTGTGTCTGGCATTAAGGTCCCCTGCTAGGAGTACAGGGGTGTGTCTACGTAAGAGGCGAAGGAAGTCCGGGTGGGGTATGTATGGGCGCCGTGGAGGGAGGTAGGTTGTCGCAATGGTAAGTGGCCCGTCTATAGTGTCAATTACAATGGCCAACGTCTCTGATAAAGTCATCTTCCACCCTGTGGCGGATTCTGGTTCTTACTGCAATGGCAACCCCGTCATTTTGTTCATTAGAGATGTTTTGCTGGTGGACATGATAACCAGGGATTTTAAGTCTTGAATCGTTTCTAAGTCCGTGGCTGTTTATCAAAATTATGTCTGGGTCTAGCTGTCTGTAGGTGTTAGTTAGGTCAAACTTACGCGTGGTCCAGGTGTGAACGTTGTGTTGTACTACCTTGAGTCGAGTCATTTTGAGGGTGATATATGTCCTAAGTACTGCAGACGGTCGTCAATGTGGGGGGGTGGCTGGGCAGCAAGCTCCTCGAAGTCCTCGTCGTCCAGGCAGGCGATGTACTGATCCCACGAGCCAGGCTGTTTGGTAATAAAATCAAGAATCCTGTCTCGGTCAGCGTCAGACTTACCAGAGTGTAGGATGGCAAACCCTGGTTTGTTGAGCAGCCCAAGTACATTCTTCTTAGTCTTGGGCAGTCTGGCGGAGGATTTCCTGGCGATGGTGAAGTTGAGACTCTCATCATCATCCATGGAGGATTCTGAGGAGAGGTCTGTGGAGGAAGTAGGAGAAAAGGAACAGAAGGCCTCGCCAGGGAGGCGTGCACGTGAGGCAGAAGGGCTGGTCATCTCTCTAGGAGGATGAGTTGCCCCTTCATCGACGGCCAGGTGGTCTTGTGTGGCGTCTGCAGCTGTCGGCATCTTCTTCGGTGGTCCAGCTACTTCTGCCGTCGCTTCCTCTGTCATCTGCTTGGCCTTCTCCACCACGTCCGAGCCCAGCAAAGAACTCAGAATCTGGGGAGAAGGGGGATTTATTGGGAGCCTTACCTGAGGCATGCCGTTAAGGGTAAGGCCCTGTGACAGCACGGTCTGGAAGCTCCGGGAAGAGCCACGTTCATCATGTGAGCGTGGAGGAGAATTATTACTCCTTTGGATGTAGTGGTGGAGGCTTCGCCCTGCATGGAGGTGGGTGTAGCAGTCAGTGTGGGTGACGTCTGAGCTGACGCTGCCGCCATGGCGTATGAGGACTGCATACGAGCCCGGTCTTGCTTCTCTCTCAAAGCATCCTTCCGGACTGGGCAACGCATGGCCCTAGCGCTATGCTGCTCCCGCAGTTGATACACTTCTTAGTATCTGCAGGGCAGGTCCGGAAGGTGTGATCTCCTCCCCCACACTCAGAGCAGCGAAGATAGTCTCGGGGCTGGGGACAGTCCTTGGTGCGGTGCTCCTCAACCTTGTGGCATCTGTCGCAGGCCATCAGAGGGGTGTATGTCTCAAGACGGACCTGGCTGGAGGTGATGCTCATCCCAAAGAGCAGAAGGCCCCCAGACACCGCCCTCTCTGCCATGGCGCTGGAGCCAAAGACCAGCTTCAGGGTGTTGGATCGTGGAAATTTGTAGGCATCCACGACCGTGGCCCAGTCCTGGGCCCTGAGAATTTCCGCCATGTACTCTTCCTTGGTGTAACCACACACCAGGTCATCAAGGCGGGAGCAAATCACTGTGCGGCGCGCACGGAGTTCTGGCGGAACGACGGGACTGAAAGCGGCCGCCCTGAGCTTGTTCAGGGTTTTGAGCTCGAAAATGGCTTCAGTGTCTTCCTCTGATGCCGTAAGGACTATTATTCCATCTTGAGTTCCAATGAGCCTGGTCGCTTTCACCGCTGGGGACAGGAGCCCAAGGAGCTGCCTCCTGGTTGCCAGCTCGGTGGGGTCCGAGTGACGGACCTTCACCCGCCCCATGATGTCAACAGTACACTACACTGCACTGCAACAAATCACAACACTGCACTGCACCGCACACAAGAACACAACAAGTCACTGCGAAACACTGCACTGAACACAAGACATAACACCGCACAGACGTCGTTCTCCCAGGCGGTCACCCATCCAGGTTTTGAGTCTCCGTAGCGTTGTTTAACCTCACTTATCTCCGCCGGTCACCCATCCAGGTGCGCAACACTGCACTGACACGTCCGTCTCCGGCTCAGCAGAGAGAGAAGCGGGGGCCAGCCGGCCGCTGATTGGCCGAGAGACGTTTCAAAAGCGTTTGATAAAGTATGGTTAAACGGCTTAAAATACAAAATACTACAAATACAAACACCTAATATACTTGCAAAACTCCTCAATAGTTTCCTTGACAACAGAACTGCCTCCATCTCTCTCAAAAATTACGATGGCCCGAGTTTCCAACTCCATAGTGGTGTCCCTCAAGGA
Source organism: Portunus trituberculatus (assembly GCF_017591435.1). NCBI lineage: Eukaryota > Metazoa > Arthropoda > Malacostraca > Decapoda > Portunidae > Portunus > Portunus trituberculatus. The sequence goes on along the minus strand of NC_059257.1, from coordinate 459,315 downwards.
AGCAGCCTCTCCCCCACACTATATACAATATATACATATGACATTCCTCCTCCACTGACAAATGGAATCAACATACAATATGCGGATGATATAACACAAATAATAATTCAACCAGGTAAATCAAGACACATGTTAGCAAGAAAGATTGAAAGAGAAATAAAACACATAAGCAACTACGAAAACAAATGGAAGATAAAACTAATACATCAAAATTCACTCTCCTCCCCATTGCCATAAAAAAGACATCACCTGTCACCATAGATGGAGAAAATATTCCATATGCAAACAAAGCCTCCATACTAGGACTGAAAATAGGAACACAAGGCTATACAAAACACATTTCAAACATCTCCAAAAAAGCTACGCTTGCACTTAAAATAACTAAACGATTTGACAAACTAGACCACAACATACAACTACACCTGATAAAAGCATGTGTCCTCCCCATCCTAACTTACCCCACATACACACTCAATGCAATATCAAACTCACAAATGCTATCTCTACAAAGAATCCAAAACAAGGCCCTAAGATTTACATATAATGAAAAATACCCGTATACAAAAACAACAGAGGAATTACACTCACAAGCAAACTTATTACCAATCAACCTCACACTACATAAACGAGGCAATCAAATCAAACACAAACTAGAAGAAATACTAGATGACACACACTACAAAAACGCAACTACAGACCACGAGCAAACAAGAGACCACAATTGGTTTAAAAGGCCAATCACAAATCTTAATATAATTAATCCACTCCCAATGTACACAGCATATACATAAAACATAAAACAAAAACATAAAACTATATAATTCACACTAGAAACAAACAGAATCACTTCCATAACGCAAATCGAGGCCAATCGATGTTTAAAAGTCTTTTCCCTGTACTCCTCTACCTCTGCTCCGCGCCCTGAGTTGTCGGGGAGGGGGTGTTGACTCGTGCGGTTAGGAAGAGCAGGAGGCTCACCGTAAAACACCTTCCACCCCGGCAAGGGGTGGTGGTCACCGGCTCTGTTTGCAAATACCCGGCAGCGGAGAGAGGTCGAGAGTTGGCGCCTACACCCTGAGTCACAGTGTCAGCTGGAAGCACTTCCATAACCACACTGGTATAGTGGCACTATGAGGGGTCTACCTGAGACAGAGACTCTGGCTGAGTCACGCTTGGCAGGGGCCAATAGGAGGACAAAATGAAAACACGAGCTAAGATGCAAAAATAAAATAAAGCAAAATCTTATAATAGATAAAGCCACTCACTCTCTTCTCTTTCCAGGAGACGGACGTATCGCTGCGTAGCTCGCCCCTTGGCTGTGAGCTTCGCTTACAGCCAATCAGCGGTCAGCTGCCCCGCCCCTTACTTTGCCCCGCACTTCGCACTTCACGGCCAACGACGAAGGAGGAAGGATATCCTCTTGCCTCCGTGACTGGGAGGATCTTCTCCCGGCCAATCAGCGTCCGGCTAGCACCGGCTTGTCTCGCTGCTGAGCCGAGAATTGAAGTCAAGCTTACCGTCTCGCCGACAAGTGAAGTTAAGCAACACCCCGGCGGCACAAACTTGGATGGGTGACCGCCTGGGAAGGCTTCGTCTGTGTAAAGTGTTTTTTGTATTTAGTGCAGTGTTGTGCAGTGTTGTGTCGTTTCTTCAGCAGGATGCAGTGCAGTGTTTCGTTTATAGTGCAGTGTTGTGATTATTTACAGTGCAGTGTACCATGTCCTGGGAGGACGACGTCTGTGCGGTGTTGTTTTTGTGTTTAGTGCGGTGATTCACAGTGTTTTTATTGTTCTTGTGCGCCGTGTTTTGCAGTGTTGTGTTTTTGTTGCAGTGCAGTGTAGTGTAGTGTTGTGTTTTTGTGCTTGTCCTGGCCGGAGATAAGTCCTCTTTCCTCCTTGTCTGGGAGGATCTTTTCCCGGCCAATCAGCGGCCGGCTGGCCCCCGCTTCTCTCTCTGCTGAGCCGGAGACGGACGTGTCGTCCTTGTCTGGGAGGACCTTCTCCCGGCCAATCAGCGGCCGGCTGGCCCCCGCTTCTCTCTGAGCTGAGCCGAGAAGTGAAGTAAAGCTTACCATATCGACTCGCCGGGCGATAAGTGAAGTTAAGGTGCGCTCCGACGTCACAGACCTGGATGGGTGACCGTCTGGGAAGGCTACGTCTGTTTGAAGTGTGTTTTTGTATTTAGTGCAGTGTTCTGTTGTTTCTTTAGAGCGGTGCAGTGCAGTGTTGCGTTTTAGTGCAGTGTTGCGCACCTGGATGGGTGACCGGCGGAGATAAGTGAGGTTAAACAACGCTACGGCGACTCAAAACCTGGATGGGTGACCGCCTGGGAGAACGACGTCTGTGCGGTGTTATGTCTTGTGTTCAGTGCAGTGTTTCGCAGTGACTTGTTGTGTTCTTGTGTGCGGTGCAGTGCAGTGTTGTGATTTGTTGCAGTGCAGTGTAGTGTACTGTTGACATCATGGGGCGGGTGAAGGTCCGTCACTCGGACCCCACCGAGCTGGCAACCAGGAGGCAGCTCCTTGGGCTCCTGTCCCCAGCGGTGAAAGCGACCAGGCTCATTGGAACTCAAGATGGAATAATAGTCCTTACGGCATCAGAGGAAGACACTGAAGCCATTTTCGAGCTCAAAACCCTGAACAAGCTCAGGGCGGCCGCTTTCAGTCCCGTCGTTCCGCCAGAACTACGTGCGCGCCGCACAGTGATTTGCTCCCGCCTTGATGACCTGGTGTGTGGTTACACCAAGGAAGAGTACATGGCGGAAATTCTCAGGGCCCAGGACTGGGCCACGGTCGTGGATGCCTACAAATTTCCACGATCCAACACCCTGAAGCTGGTCTTTGGCTCCAGCGCCATGGCAGAGAGGGCGGTGTCTGGGGGCCTTCTGCTCTTTGGGATGAGCATCACCTCCAGCCAGGTCCGTCTTGAGACATACACCCCTCTGATGGCCTGCGACAGATGCCACAAGGTTGAGGAGCACCGCACCAAGGACTGCCCCCAGCCCCGAGACTATCTTCGCTGCTCTGAGTGTGGGGAGGAGATCACACCTTCCGGACCTGCCCTGCAGATACTAAGAAGTGTATCAACTGCGGGGAGCAGCATAGCGCTAGGGCCATGCGTTGCCCAGTCCGGAAGGATGCTTTGAGAGAGAAGCAAGACCGGGCTCGTATGCAGTCCTCATACGCCATGGCGGCAGCGTCAGCTCAGCCGTCACCCACACTGACTGCTACACCCACCTCCATGCAGGGCGAAGCCTCCACCACTACATCCAAAGGAGTAATAATTCTCCTCCACGCTCACATGATGAACGTGGCTCTTCCCGGGAGCTTCCAGACCGTGCTGTCACAGGGCCTTACCCTTAACGGCATGCCTCAGGTAAGGCTCCCAATAAATCCTTCTCCCCAGATTCTGAGTTCTTTGCTGGGCTCGGACGTGGTGGAGAAGGCCAAGCAGATGACAGAGGAAGCGACGGCAGAAGTAGCTGGACCACCGAAGAAGATGCCGACAGCTGCAGACGCCACACAAGACCACCTGGCCGTCGATGAAGGGGCAACTCATCCTCCTAGAGAGATGACCAGCCCTTCTGCCTCACGTGCACGCCTCCCTGGCGAGGCCTTCTGTTCCTTTTCTCCTACTTCCTCCACAGACCTCTCCTCAGAATCCTCCATGGATGATGATGAGAGTCTCAACTTCGCCATCGCCAGGAAATCCTCCGCCAGACTGCCCAAGACTAAGAAGAATGTACTTGGGCTGCTCAACAAACCAGGGTTTGCCATCCTACACTCTGGTAAGTCTGACGCTGACCGAGACAGGATTCTTGATTTTATTACCAAACAGCCTGGCTCGTGGGATCAGTACATCGCCTGCCTGGACGACGAGGACTTCGAGGAGCTTGCTGCCCAGCCACCCCCCCACATTGACGACCGTCTGCAGTACTTAGGACATATATCACCCTCAAAATGACTCGACTCAAGGTAGTACAACACAACGTTCACACCTGGACCACGCGTAAGTTTGACCTAACTAACACCTACAGACAGCTAGACCCAGACATAATTTTGATAAACAGCCACGGACTTAGAAACGATTCAAGACTTAAAATCCCTGGTTATCATGTCCACCAGCAAAACATCTCTAATGAACAAAATGACGGGGTTGCCATTGCAGTAAGAACCAGAATCCGCCACAGGGTGGAAGATGACTTTTTATCAGAGACGTTGGCCATTGTAATTGACACTATAGACGGGCCACTTACCATTGCGACAACCTACCTCCCTCCACGGCGCCCATACATACCCCACCCGGACTTCCTTCGCCTCTTACGTAGACACACCCCTGTACTCCTAGCAGGGGACCTTAATGCCAGACACACAACACTTGGTCACACAACTACCAACCAGGTTGGACGCGACTTGTTAGACTACACCAGACACCAAACAGCATTACACTTGGGACCTACTTTTCCTACCTTCTACGGACCCGCCTCTGCTTCCTCACCCGACATTGTTCTTGCCAACAGGGCCAATTTTCTCAACCACTATATTTCTCCAGGACCACTGACTACAAGTGACCACATCCCTATCATCATAGACATCTCCACCTCACCAATTCTCATACCCACATCACGACAATTCAATTACCGCAACACTGACTGGGACACTTTTTCGACAGACCCACTTTTAAACATGAGCGACGAGACAGACATCTCCAGGGGGACACTCATGGAGATAGACGAAGCTATATCTACCTGGACAGACAAAGTCCAGACAGCCATGACAACACACATACCCACTAAGTCCTTCAGACTACAACCAGCTCCCTTTCCATCTCGTACCACACAACTACTCAGACTGCAGTTTTTAGCTTTACGACAGAGAGCAGCTCGTCTAGGCTGGACCTACGATGACTTCCGACGATATACTGACATACGGACTCAACTCAGAGATGCTAGACTGACAGAAGCTAATGACCACTGGCGACGAACTCTTACAGTCTTATCAAACAATTACCGAAACCCAAAAATCTTCTGGAAGAAGCTCAAACTCCTTTCAGGAAGGACGCAAGGACAGGACACTCACTTAATAACTGACGGGGGACGAAAAGCCTTCTCTGACAGGGAAAAAGGGGAAATCTTCTCTGACATATGGGGCAGAGTGTATAGAAACACATTTCATGACGACTTCGACGAAAACGAACAGGTACAGAACTTCATTACTGAAAACTCTCACAGAACCAATCCTCACGACAGAGCAGACCTAAACAGACTGACAGGCAACACACACCTAGACTGTCGTATCTCTTCCGAGGAGTTGTCTGGAGCCGTCAAGGGTGGCAGGACTACTTCCCCCGGGGGAAGTAGGATAGACAGGACTATACTTTCTTATCTCCCACAGACTGCGAAGAGAAGACTCCTTGACATCTTCAACGCAGCCCTTTCTGCAGGATACTTCCCAATGCCTTACAAAGGAGCAGTGATGCGGATGATTCCCAAGGCTGGGAAAACACCAACGCGAGCCGAGAACTACCGTCCTATCTCCCTCCTGGAGGTCCCTGGCAAGACACTGGAGAGTATCGTCGTGCGCCAGCTTCAGTCCTACCTGGAGGACTTGAACAGCCTTCACCCAACACAGTATAGATTCAGGAGAGGAAGAGGCACCACACACGCCATCGTTGTGGCCACTGAGACCATGGTACTTCACCTTGCCTCCAACGACATCTGCAACCTCACCCTCCGTGACGTAAGCAGGGCGTTCGATAAGGTGTGGCATCAAGGGCTCCAGTTCAAGATACTGCACCTGGGACTCCCAGATCCCCTTGAGCGCCTTCTCTGCAACTTCTTGGAGGGCAGGAGTGCAAAGATCAAGGTTGGGTCTCACATCTCACCCCTTCCCTTGGAAACGGGGGTGCCTCAAGGGAGCGTCCTTTCCCCAACCCTGTACACCATATACACCAAGGACTGCCCGGTCTCTGAAACTGGAGTCAACGTCATCTACGCCGACGACATCTCCCAGGTGACCTGCTATCCAGGCCGGTCGCGCCGGATGCTGAACATACGGACGGCAAGAGAGATCAGCCGAGTGAACGCCTTCGAGGAAGAGTGGAAGATTAAGACCAACAGGGCAAAGTTCAAGGTTGTCCCAGCAGCCATCCTCAAACCAGCCCCTCTCATCTTAGACGGGGAACCAATCAACTTCAGCCAAAGAGGAACCATCCTTGGGCTCAGCGTCTCATCGCGTGGCTACACCTCCCATGTAACTTCAAGAGTCAGCCAAGCAAGAGCTGCACTCTCCACACTGTTTCGATTCAGAAGCCTGGATTCCAAGATAAAACTCCGTCTCATCAAGGCCCTGGTGATACCTGTGTTGATGTACCCACCAATCCCCATGCACGCCCTCAGCAAGAAATCCATCAGCCGTCTCCAAAAAGTACAGAACAGTGCCTTACGCTTCGCCCTCAACACCCGCTGGGACGACTTTAGAACAACCGAATCACTCCACGAGGAGGCCTCCATACAGGCAATCAACGTCCGGCTCACCGACCTCGCCTCTTCTATCTGGCAACGGATGGCAGACGAAGGATGGGACCAGTTCAGCCACCTACAGGATCTCCATGACGCAGCACCAGACCGCCAGCACACATGGTTCCCAAGAAGTCTCTTGGCTCTGGAGATGAACCCAAATCCTGCACCTAAATACAGTTAAGTAAAACAATCCCACAAAGTGACAACCACCACTGAGACACATTAACAGACCACAACCCTTAGGACAACACACTGCAGTCACCTTTCACTCTTCCCCACAGAAACCCCTGGACCGCCGCACGCCTGAGCAATGGATGGGTCGCGATACCTGCGAGATGACGTGGACCAGGACTGATGTTGAGGCAGCCCCACCCCAACCCGGCACCGCTCCGGAGGGCTGGAAGGCACTGCACCACACCGACGGCCACCCACCGCAGCGCCCCATCAGACGGGACGTGCCGGCGGCGCTGACGGACAAAGCACCAGCGACCCAACGTGGACCGGGACTGATGGAGGAGGCAGCCCCCACCCCAACCCGGCCAGCTCCGGAGGGCTGGAGGGCACTGCACCACACCGAAGGACACGTCGCTGCGGTCGCTCGTCACCCGGGGCATCCCCGGACCAGCGCTGCCAGGCCTGGCCGCGGCACTAGCGCTAAGTGAACCGGGTCTGATGTAGGAGGCAGCCTCCACCCCAATCCGGCCAGCTCCGGAGGGCTGGAAGGCACTGCACCGCACCGAGGGTCTCCAAGCTGCTACCGTGAGCCGCACAGGACGGGCTGTGACAAGGAGGAAGAAAGTGCTGACCGCAGTCAGACTTACACAAAGTGAACGATAAACAAAGTGACTAACGAACATGACAAGACACATTTCTAAAGTGCCGCAGACAACAAACACACACATCATTTGTACAGATTCATCAACATATATACCTAATTCTCACTAATATAATTAACTAACTAACCTTTTTTAAGCTGTTTACAATTATGTATATTATTATGTGACACTAATATATTTAACAAACTAACCTTTTCATACGTGTAATTAAGCTGTTTACATTATGTATATTATTAAGTGATACTTGTAACCCCCCACATCTCAATCGCATCTCCCACAGCAGTGTGGGTGGTTTTCCCCCGGGCTCTCCGGTTTCCACCCAGCACTCAGCACTGCCCTGTGACGCTCATCACTTTACCACAGCAAGCCGGACCGCCCGGCTACTTTCCTTCTCTTACTTTTTTTCTATTTTTCACCTTCTATCTCTTCCAGTGTATCTCTAGCGAGGAGATACACCATCCCCATCTTCTGTATATATAACTTTCTGTAAATAAACTAAACTAAACTTGGGCTCTACCAAGAAAAACACCACCAACCAAAGGAAGAAAACAACATAAAAGACAGAACTCCTCTAAATTAAATACACAACCTAATTTACTCATTCATCCCCACTCATATAAGCACACATCCTAAAAACATTAAATATGGACAACACCGACAGCATACTAATACTACAACACAACGTAAGACACTGGGACACAAACAGACTAACACTGGGAACAAACAAACTATATACAAAGAAATAAGCCCTGACGTGATACTAATAAATAGTCATGGTTTAAAAAATCACGAAAGCATCAAAATACAAAATTATATAACTTACCTTATAAATTCCAGCGGAGAAGCAAACGACGGCTCGGCAATTTTAGTAAAGGAACACCTGAAACACAGAGTTAAAGAAAATTACGATACCGATGTAATACTAGCCACAATTGAAACTACAACAGGCCCAATAAACATAGCAACCACCTATCTACCTCCAAGAAGACCTTTCCTACCTATCACAGATTTTCACAATATAGCATCAGAAACATTTCCAACATATATAATAGGAGATTTAAATGCTCACCACCCAACAATCGATAAGAAAAAGCAACAGTGTCGGCAGATCTATAAAATGCTCATTGATTATAATAAACTCACACATTTAGGTCCAGACTTCCCAACATTCTTAACTCATAACGCAACATCATCACCAGACATAATACTTGCCAATAACAAAACATACCATAACATCAACATAACACAAGGACCAACAACGCCATCAGATCACCTACCAATACTAATAAATATAACATCCCACCCCATACGAACACCAACACCACCCACATATATAATGAAAAACTAATTGGGATGAATTCAAGAATAAAGCAATAAATACAACAAAAGACATTAACACCAACCCATACATGTCACAACACACACTAGACACATCAATAAAACAGTGGCTAGATGGAATAACAACAGCAATGCAACAAAATATACCATTATCCGCACACAAAACTCTGGTTAAACCAACATATAATAAAAAAGTCAAAGAATTACAATGGTGGGCAAAAGAATTGCTAAATAATAGCCTCAGAAATGGCTGGACCTATACAACATACACCGCCTACAAAACCATAAAACAAAATATAATAAAAGAATGTAAAGAACAAAATAAAAGTAACTGGGAAAACAAAATAAAAACACTAAATAAACTGTATGCAGACCCACAAAAATTCTGGCAGAATATAAAAATACTAAAAGGCAACCAAACCAATACTAATTCACATCTAGTAGTAAACAATAAGAAAATACACAACATTGAAGAAAAGGAAGAAATATTTAGAGATATCTGGAGTAATGTTTTTAGAATAAACCCCATGGAAAACCTACAATATGATGCAGACACGGAACTCAGAGTTAATAACTACCTAGAAGATAACAAAGTCCAAACACTACCTAATATACAAGGAAACCCAAACAATTTATCCAATGACACTTACTACACAACACCGATCACAACACAAGAAATAAAACAAACAATAAAACAATTAAAAAACAACACACCTGGGGAAACAAAAATAAATAAAGTAATATTACAAAACTTACCAGACAACGTGCTCGAAATACTCACAAAACTATTCAACATCGCTCTCTCAATGGGATACTTTCCACAACCATTCAAACACGCCAGAATCATACTCATCCCAAAACAGAACAAACCATCAACTGATCCAATTAACTATCGCCCAATTTCACTTCTGGAAGTACCCGGAAAAATCTTCGAAAGAATAATTAACAAAAGAACAAGAACTTTCCTAGACGCCAATAAAATCCTACCAGACTCCCAACATGGTTTCAGATCAGGAAGATCAACTGACACAGCAATAGCAACAACAATAGAAGTAATCTCAAAAGCAATTTCAGTCAATAAACTCTGTTGTATTGCACTAAGGGACGTATCAAAAGCCTTTGATAAAGTATGGCAAAACGGATTAAAGTTCAAATTAAGTCAATTAAAACTACCCAACATCCTTCACAAAATTCTATGCAGCTTTCTAGACAATCGCTCTGCCTCAATATCAATAAAAAACTACACAGGACCATCATTCCAACTTCACAGTGGGGTACCTCAAGGCAGTAGCATCTCACCCACACTCTATACCATCTACACCCACGACATTCCATTACCACTCACAGAAAGCACAAATATACAATACGCAGATGATATCACACAAATAATCACATACGCAGGCAAATAAAAAAAAAATGTTAGCAAAAATAACAGAAAGAGAAATAAAAAACATTAACAATTACGAGAGAAAATGGAAGATCAAAACAAATACACAAAAATTTACACTACTACCCATAACGTTGAAAAAAACAGAACCAGTAAACATAGAGGGGCAACACATACAGTACGCAAAGGAAGCAAAAATATTGGGCCTAAAACTGGGAGTAACCGGATACACAAAACATGTAAAAGATATCACAAACAAAGCACAAGTAGCCTTAAACACTATCAAGAGATTCCAGTTCTTAAATACAAACATAAAATTACATCTTGTAAAAGCATGTGTACTACCAATATTAACCTACCCGGCTTACGCTCTGAACGCTCTGTCAAACTCACAAATACTAAAACTACAAAGAAAACAAAATGAAGCACTTCGTTTTGCTTATAATGAAAAACATCCATTCACCAAAAACACAGAAGAACTACATAAACTTGCACAATTGGATCCGATTAACATAACAGTACACACAAGAGGAAATTATATAAAACACAAAATGATAAACACTTTAAAAGACACAACATATCATATAACAATAAACGAACATGAACAAGGACAAGAACATAGTTGGTTTAGGAAACCTATTAACAAAATATCAAAGCTACCACCCAGACCGCTGTACACAGGATAAAAATACTATAAATACAAATAAATATATAAATATACACATATATTCAAAATAAAACAAATAAATAATAAACAAATAACAAAAATAATAAGCAATTAAACCAGTGCATAAATAAATAAACAATTAAAATAAATAAATGAATAAAAATATTATAAATAAATAAAAAACTTCCTTCATTACCAATGTAACAAATAAACCACCCTATATGACGGCTATTCCGTCATCTTTCACTCTTCCGCTTCCTTCATACTCTCAACCATACTTTATCTTCTACTCTATATATTCTTCTTCTCTTCTCTTGAGTCTATCAACACAAATGATAAGACAGCTGTTACATCAGCATCAGGACAGGATTAAGCTTGAGTGGGAGTTTACCAGGTTCGCGACAGGTATCATGCACTTATCTGTTACCATTGTCAAAGGTATGGTCATGCAGAGACAAACTGCAATGCCAAGAAAAATGGTGAGCATTCTGTTTGCTTTAAATGTGCAGGCAACCACAAGTCCAAGGATTGCACATCTACAGAGAAGAAATGCATAAACTGTGTGAGGTTTAAGAAACAGAATACTGACCACTCGGCGAATAATAGTTGCTGTGTTGTGTTGGAAAGTGAGATTGACAGGCTCAGAAATATTACAGATCATGGCTACTAATGCTGTGAGTTCTATGTTGAAATGTGGTTTATTAAATGTCCAGTCAGTTGGAAACAAGACAATAGAAATCAGAACTTTAATTAATGATGAGAATCTGGATATTCTTGCTTTGATTGAAACATGGCTGAGTGAATATGACACAGCGAAAATTAAAGAAATGACCCCTGACACTCATACATTTGTGCACATGTCAAGGAAAGAAGGAAGAGGTGGTGGTGTTGGTCTTTTACTTTCTAGAACATGCAATAAAATTAGGGTGGATAAGTCAGAAAAACATATGCAAGTTAGCTGTGAGCTTGGTGGTCGAAAATCTATGTTTATAGTGGTCTATAGACCTCCAAGCCTAAGTGCCCGGTCGTTTATTGACGATTTCAGGAAATACTTGAAACTGCTGGATATGGTGAGCATTAATATTTTTATTTGTGGAGATTTTAATATAAGAATGGATGAACAAGAAAACTATATAGTGAGGGAGTTTCAAGATATGATGAAATCCTTTAATTTAGACAATAAAGTAGAAAAAGCAACATCTGCTGGTGGACATGTAATTGACTTGGTCTTCTGTGACTCAGATCATAATCTTGTTCAAGAAGTAAATGTTGATGAAATCTGCAGGATTTCACCGGTGCACAGGATGGTTATTTTTCAAATATCTTGTAAAAAAGAAACTACGTACACTAAGCGATCAGTGTTTCGTAGGAAAATGATTTTGACCCTGAGCGGCTGAGAGCTGAAGTGTCACAGGCCATTCAGTTAAGAAAGGATGATGTGTGTACTCATGGAAGAGTAGCAGTTGAGAAATGTGAATCTTGTTTGTCTGAATTATATAATGGCAACATGAAAAAAGAATACAATGAAATGTGTCCACTTCATGAAAAGGATATTAAGATAAGAGATCATGCACCTTGGTTTAATACTGAAATTTCCATAGCTAAGAAAGAAAAAAGGAAGAAAGAAAAAAGGTGGCGTAGACTACGAACAGAAGAGGCAAGAAGGAATATATGGACATGAGAAACAGGCTAAACAAACTTGTACAGAGGAGAAAGTGTCAGTACTATAGACAGAAGTCATTAGAGTCACGGTCTAACATTAGTAGATTATATAAGATACTGGATAATTTGACAGGTAACAGGAAAATAAATAAGTTGCCTGAGGGGTTTAATGACACTGTGCTGGCAAATATGTTCCTTGACTTCTTTGATCAAAAGATAAAGTCGATTGTGGAGAATTTTAGAAATGAGGAGCTTGAAATACCCGTGAGTATGCCAACGCCTCGGGCTAAGCTACTCTCCTTTAAGCAAGTAAGTGTGGATGAAGTGAAGGAGATTGTACATAAAGTTAATATAACCTACTGCGATAATAACCCATTACCTATTAGTGATATTATTCAGAGTGAGAAGTTCTATGAAATTCTGGAAATTTTCAAACTGATTATAAACAGTAGCTTCATGAACAATACCTTTCCTGTCTCTGAAAAAAATGGCATTGATAAAGCCCATTGTAAAGGGTAAATTGGATACGCAGTGCTTGAGTTCCTTTAGACCTGTATCTAATTTGGCCTTTTTTATCGAAGATTATTAAAAGTGCTGTATTAAACCAATTACTCGACCATTTGAAAGTAGTGCAGGCTTTACCGGATAATCAATCGGTTTAAAGAAAACTTTATTCGACTGAGACAGCTTTATGCTCAGTTATCAATGATCTGATAATCCTGATGGATGAAGGAAAATGTGGTTTGCTAATTTTACTGGACTTAAGTGCAGCATTTGACACAGTTGTTCACAGATTGCTTCTTTTAGATTGCAGGTCTGTCGGCATTGATGGAGATGCACTAACATATTTAGAAAGTTATCTTGCAAACAGGCAATACTGTGTTCAAGTTGGTAAATCTTTCTCAGACAAGAAGATTTTAGAAAGAGGAGTACCCCAAGGCAGTGTTTTAGGTCCTATTCTGTTCTGTATATATATATACTATTGAACTTTCACACATACTAAGAAAACATGACATTGACTTCAAACTGTTTGTTGATGACACACAGTTTTACATGACCTTGAACAATGTAGATAATGTTGAAGGAAATATAAAACTTATTATGGATGATGTTGGTAGATGGATGGAATCCAAGCAGTTGAAGCTTAATCACAAATAGACTGAATGCTTGATAGTGGGTAAGAATAAGGACTTAAAGAGGATTTATATGTCCACATTATATTTTGATGGTAACAGTTTGGGTGTTCGTGATACAGTGAAGGATCTGGGAGTATTATTGGACTGTCATTTATTTGTCTATGAAAGATCAAATACGGCAGGTGGTTATGACGACAAGATACCATCTGAAAAATATAGGTTTTGTCAGAAAATACTTGGATGAGAAAACTACGAAGATGCTGGGTCATAATCATGTGATAAGCAAACTGTATTACTGCAATTCTCTGTATTATGGACTGCCTAAGTATCTCTTAAAAGACTTAAAGTTTGTCATGAATAGAGCTGCCAGACTGATTACAGGCGTCTCTCCTCGTGAGAGGATAACACATGTATTGATAGATCTGCATTGGCTGCCAATTAAAGCACGAATTGAGTACAAGATTAGTGTTATGACTCATCAGGCATTACGGTCTGGAAAACCTGAGTACTTGAGGAACTTACTGGAAACATTCCACCATGACACTACGATGGAGCTGAGACACGATGCAGACCCATACAGACTACATGAGCCAAGAAATAACCTTGACATGGGATGTCGAGCATTTGCAAGATGCGCACCAAGGATTTACAATAAACTGCCGAGTGATATCAAAGGTTGTGCCAGGATCGATATCTTCAAAAAGAAATTGAAGACATATTTGTTCAAGGAAGTTTATGATTTTAACGGCATGGAAATCAAAGACAATTATAGATGCTAGTTGCTTTTGAGGGAGGCTCTGCTGAGCGCTGCCTCGCAGTGGAGCGGAGCCTTGAACAAACACCCCAAGTAACAAGTAAGTAACAAGTAATAATAATATTCTCCATATTACAGGTTTCATAAGAAATTAAATGAAAGACAATTGTTTCCGTATCACAGGCATGAAAATTATCATGATGTATTTTTTATTACAAAACATTAATACAGTTGTTCCTTAACAATAATATTCTCCATATCATAGGTTTCATACCAAATTATATTAAATGTAATTGTTTCCGTATCACAGACAATATCACAAACAGTATT
>NC_059257.1:435177-444186 GCF_017591435.1 Portunus trituberculatus | reverse complement strand
AAACACAAACAAAATTAACAAAACACAAAACACGTCAAACTGTCTACAACGCCTGCCTACTACAACTACATTCACCCTCTCGCACCTTCCTCTCCTTCCCAACCTCCTCATTTCTACACCTCTAGTCAACTCAAGCCAGGGCGGTGAAGGAAGGCACTCACCACTCAGGGCTCGTCAGTACTTCCTTGCCATCGAAGCTGAATATTCTCGGTTTCTGCATGAAGCGACCGCCATCACCTGAGAATATCCCGCGCCAGGTGTTGAAGAGAACCTCCCCCTGTGCAGGTAAACAAAGGTACGCACAGGTAAGTGAAGTTAGAAGTGGTTATGGTAGTAAATACAGTGAAATTTAGGTAAATGAAGATGAGTGTAGGTAAATGTAGGTATGCACAGGTAAGGCAGGATGAAAATTAGGTAAAACAGAAGTACATATAGGTAGAAATAGGTAAAACAGTAAACACATGTAAAAAATAGGTAAATACAGGTATGTATAGGTAAAACACAGGTTAATATAGGTAAAACACAGGTATATATAGGTGAAATATAGGTAAAACGTAGGTAAAATAGGTAAATACAGGTAAATATAGGTAAATAAAGGCAAAACATAGGTAAATACAGGTGTAAATAGGTAAAACACAAGTGAATATAAGCAAATACACTCACCAACACCCAGACGTATCTTTCTTGTGAATAATAAATAATAAATGATAAGCAAAAGTGAAGTTAATACATAAGGCTCCTCCTCCTCCTCCTCCTCCTCCTCCTCCTCCTCCTCCTCCTCCTATTTCTTCTTCTCTTCTTCCACTTCATCATCCTCATTTTTACCAGAGAGAGAGAGAGAGAGAGAGAGAGAGAGAGAGAGAGAGAGAGAGAGAGAGAGAGAGAGATTAGAGATAGCCAATCACTACCACTCTACCTTAATATTGACGACAGGTAAGTTAGCGTCGTCTCTCCTAACAATAGAGTCAAGGTTCTGGATCCTGGAGGTGAGGAAAGCCCTAAAGGTTCCGCTCAGCCCCGCCCGCCGCGCCTCACGATAGCAGGTGTAGTCCACGCCCGTCACGCCCCTCATGTCTCCGGTGTACGGCTGGTTGAGGGCGGCCAGGCGTAGCTGTGGGCGTGTGGGAGTGATGAGTGTGGGAGGTATGAGGAATCTGTGGGCTTGTGGGCGTGAGTGTTTGAGGAATGAGGAATGTATGGGCGTGTGGGTGTGAGTGTGGGAGGAATGAGAAATGTATGGGCCTGTGGGCGTGAGTGTGGGAGGAATGTATGGGCGTGTGGGCGTGAGTGTGGAAGGAATGAGGAATGTATACGAGTTTTTCTATTCTATTTTATATTTTTTCTCTATATTTTTGTTGGGATAGGAATATGATAGGTTTACATTTAGGAATGGGAATATAATGTGTATGTCCAGGAATATACATAATAGGAACAGATGGGAATATGGTAGGAATGCATAGGAATAAAGTAGTAATGCATAGAAATATATAGAAATGCATAGGAATGAAGGACTGCAAATAGGAATACATTGGGGTATACAGGAATGCATACGGATTAATAGGAATGTTACACACACACACACACACACACACACACACACACACACACACACACACACACCTTTGTTAACTCTTCCTTTACGCAGCCAAACAAACAAACAGACAAACAATAAACAAGTAAATAACACTGAGATATCTGAGGCAATAACAATCTATATACACTAACTACCCCCGTTGTCCTACATACTTCACGCCACACAAACACGCACACACACGAACACTCATTACACACACTTATCCATCAACTACCACTCATCTCTGCACATCAGCCCAGTAGTGTGCTCGTTACACCAGGGAACGGTGCTAAGAACGGTAAATATTGATGAAACAAAATATAGGCGGTCTTCTCCACGATGCCTCAGGCCCCGGCAATCTACGCAAGCCTGCTGGTTACAATACTTTCGTTTCTCACTCTATTATTCGGTCTCTGTACGACGATTATTGTGTTTCTATAAATATTTCGTTGCCATTGAAGTGATTTCCGTGCCTCTGTTCGGTAAATATGTGGTGTTTTGTGCTGTGTTTGTGCTGTGATAGGGGCCAGCTGTGGGGCTCAAATTTATGCCTCGGCCATTAACCCCTTTTTCATTTCATGCTGTAACCGAATCCCTATCATTTCAAAGAATCGCTTACGCTCTATGAAGTGTGTAACACTGCCACTGAATCAAATATGTGGCTTTATATGGTGTTTAGTCCTGTTAAAGGTAGATATTTTATTTTTTGTTTTCTTTTATATACATTTGGTTTTGACGATATAGCTCCTTCTAGACTGTTCTGCAAGACAGCTCAGATTCTGTAAAGTGTGTTAGCATACTCGCAAATCAACATGGTTTGACTTTTCATTACTTTTAACGGTGACAGTGTTGATACGTTTTTGATTAATTGATTTAAATATATTCTATTATTAGTTATGCTAGAGATGCTTTGATATTGTGGATATTGGTTAAAATATTTATCAAGTCATAAAATATCAGACATTCGGCTGTGGCTTCATTTTTTCTATTTTTCTTTTTTGAAATGAGTTCCGTTACGAACGTAAAATCACCAACTGTCACCAGCCCAGGTGGACTTGAGTGAGAGGAGCTGGGAGGATGAAAGTCTAAGCGACGTGGATGAACTGAATGATAGATTTGTAGAAAATGTGAGGAATGCAGCAGTAAGCCAGATAGGGTATGCAAGAACAAGTTCCAGAAAGCATGCATGTAGGCCGTGGTGGAATAATGAGATCAGGGATGCTAGGAAGGAAAGAAACAGACTGAATAGGATGTGCAGACAGTTAAGAAAGAGGAGACATGAGAGTGAGGAAGCTGAAAGGGGAGTACCTGAATGCATGGGCAGCGTATGTGAGTCAGCAGCGAATGACGAAGCGAAAGATAATGAATGCTAAAGTTACAAGTGAGAGAAGTGTGATTCAGGCCCTTAGAGAGAAAGGTATGGAAGGTGGGCGAGAATGGTACAGATTCCTGAGGGGTGAGGGGGATGCCTGACAGTGAGAATGTGGAGAGCCTGAAGGTGAATGGGGCAGTGGTGACTGATAAGGAAGAGAAGGGCAATGAAAGAGTTTTGGGAAGAGATTGGAGGTGTAGGTGAGGTCTTTGATGTGGATGAAGGATGTGTGTCACTGGAGAGAAAGGATGCAGATGAGTTGAATGAAAGGATCAGCAGGGAGGAGGTGGAGAAATGTGTGAGGAAGCAGAAGAATGGGAAGGCAGCAGGGCCGGATGAGATACCGTATGAAATGTACAAAATGGAGAAGTAGTGATTGATAGGATGACTGAGTTGTTCAACCAGGTGTGGGAGGAGGAGAGAGTGCCGAGAATGTGGAATGAATGCAGGGTGACCTTGTTGCATAAGGGAGGATATAAGAGTAAGAATGAGTTGAGGAACTACAGGCCGATTGCGTTAGTTAACACACTAGGCAAAGTGTTCAGTGCGGTGTTGAACGAGAGATTGTGCAAATGGATTGAGAGAGTTGGAGTGTTAGGCGAAGAGCAAAATGGATTCCGAGTGGACAGGAGAGCAGAAGACAATCTG
The DNA here is from genome assembly GCF_017591435.1 of Portunus trituberculatus. NCBI lineage: Eukaryota > Metazoa > Arthropoda > Malacostraca > Decapoda > Portunidae > Portunus > Portunus trituberculatus. Next base: position 440,593 of record NC_059257.1, on the reverse strand, counting down.
TTTGTGGTGAATGAATTGATTGAGAGAAAGAAAAGGGATTGTAGCAAACTATACTTAGGTTTCCTAGACATAGAGAAAGCATATGATAGTGTCAGATGCGCACATCATAAGTGAAATATGAAAAATATAAGAAACAAGAAATAAAGATATATGGAAGTATGCTAGTTCGCCAGTATGCGGTGTGTAGCCGTATCCAGCCATAAAAGAGATTAGGAAGGCCAGGAAGGTCAAAAGGAAACATTTAATGACCCAGGCCAGTTGACCCATGGCAGCCCGGGCAGATATATATCGCCCAGGTCATGTAAACATCCGGTGGTAGTGTTGTCGTCTTGGATGTTGTTCATACCACACGTGGAGTTCATTTGAGCTTGTACTTGATTGGTGAATGGTACATTCTGAGGGGCGTGTTGTGTGGGTCAAGACACGCCCCCATAAGTTCCTGAAGGGAAATTGTAGAGGTTTGGGGCAGAGAGAGAGGAGAGAGGAATCAGAGAGGACAACCGCGGCTCTAAGCGGGCCACCCTCGGCTGCATAGCTGAGGGCGGCGTTTTGTACTCATATATAACCAGTAAGTGGAGCTTATAAATTGCAATGCAGTCTTTTGAGATAAATTAGAATGGAGGAAGAAACATGATAGCAGGTTTAGGTATTATGTGGTATTAGTTTATATTGGTTTATGTGTTTGTACTTTGGTTCATAATGACGTCGTTATATACTTGCGTTTTCATCTATGAGTAAGGGAATTTGTATACGGCTACCTACGTATGTGCATGTGTGTTGCTCTGACGAATAAGTTACATAACATATTTACTAGTGTGTAATTGTGTACGAAGTTAACGTGGTTCCATGTATGGGTACCAAGAGAAAGAGATTACTTGTGGGAAGTCACTTGTGTGGAAATATCAATATTTGTCATTATATTTCGGTGGTGTTACGTTGTCATTTTTGTTGAACGGAGTCTGGTAATTATATGTGTATGGTAATATATTTGGTGGTACGTCATGTGGTTGCTTGCATTCATGTACCAAGTAAAGGTCATCCTTATATACGGGTAGCTGGGAAAAGGGGTAATATTGTACGTACTACGTATGAGATTTACGGATAAATAAAGCACCGTGTTCAGATGTTGTAATACGTTACGAAGATATAGTGGATGATGTTCGAAGTGAAATCCGTTTTGATGCGATGATATGTACGAGATTAATGTAATTCTTAAGGATGTTTGTAAGAGAAATTGTAATAATTGCAGTGGAGAAGGCAACAGAAAGAGTTGTGATTGTTACTTGTCGGCGCCGTATCGAACACCTTATGTATAGATATTATTTTTGTAAATTAAAGATAGAAAAAACCTTTGACTATTCATAGCCAGTAGCTAGACAATTTGTGCAACGTCGTGCAACAGCTCGGATCACGACAATAGGGTAAACAAAGAAATGCTAGGTAGGGTGTTAGAAAAGATTGGATTAAGTGCAGAGATAGTTAACATAGTGAGAAGTATGTATGTGGATACAAGAGCTAAGTATAAACTAGGGGATATAAAGACAGACTGGGTGAAGAGTGAAAGAGGAGTTAGGCAGGGTTGCATATTATCACCAACCCTCTTTTGCTTATATACAGAAGAATTGGCTGCTAGAACGAGGAGAATGAATGCAGGTGTATATGTGGGAAATGATAAGATAGGTGTGCTCTTGTATGCAGATGATGTTGTAGTCATGAGTGAATCGGAAGAAGAGCTACAGAGTATGTTTGATGTAGTAGATGGGTATGGAAGAGATTTTGGAGTGAGATTTAGTAGTGAAAAGAGTAAGGTAATGGTTGTGAATAGGTCAGAGGATGAGAGGAACCATGTGTGGAGATTAGGAGTGAATGAGGTGCAGCAGACAGATGAATATAAGTATCTGGGGATGTGGATGAGTCCGGATGGCTGTGTAAAGATTAAGAATGAGAAGATAAGTATGGCAAATCAGTGGGTAGGTCGTCTAGGAAGTGCAGCAAGGATGAGGGCGAGTAAATATGACGTGCTGCGAGAAGTTTGGAAGAGCGTGGCTGTTCCGAGCATCATGTATGGTATGGATGTGATTGCTTGGAATGAGAGTGAACTAGATAAGTTAGAAATAGGGCAGAATAGAGTTGCAAGAATGGCACTTAATACACCTAGATATGCAGCAGTAGAGGCCCTTAGGGGTGATATGGGTTGGAGCACTTTTAGAGAGATATGTGAAAGCGACCCTAAGGTATAAGGCTAGGTTAGAACGAATGAATGATGCAAGGATAGTGAGAAAAGTGTTTCTGTGGAATGTCAGGAGTAGCAAGTGGGGGAAGAGGTGTGTCAGGCTGGTAGCAAAGAGTGGGTTAGTAAGTAGTTGGGTTTTTCAACAGGTAGAAGGAAGACATTTAGAGAGACTGGAGTATGATTGTTAGAAATGGAGAAGGTAGAGAATGGGATGTAAGGAAGTGGAAGAGTGAGATAGACAGAGTAGTGAAAGGTGTGGGACTGGATGACTGGAGAAATAGGATGGAGCAAAAGAGTACATTGGTATGGTATAGAGAGAAAGAGGCCCCAATGTATGAAGAGTGGTATGAGGGAAGCCTGGGTGGTGATCTTCTCTTCCGAGCTAGGGCACAGTGCATGGATGTGAATGCAAGGAATTATAGATGGTCTGAGTCCCGCAGCAAAGTGTGCCAGATGTGTGACTTGGGAGAGGATGAGACAGTGGAACATGTGGTGCTGGAGTGTGTGAAGTATGCCAGAGACAGGTATGAGATGATGCAAGTGGTGCTGAGGGAGCTGGGGCATGACAGAGTGGAGATGACAGGAAGGGAATGGATGGAGTTGCTGCTGGGACTCTGTGGGGAGACGAATGAAAGGATGATTGAGGCTGTGAAAGATTTCCTGGAGAGAATGTGGCGTGCCAGATGCAGGAACTAGTGGTGTGAAAGATAGTGATTGCCCTCTTTGTTGTCTGGTGTTCTTTATGTTCCCTACAGGAGCTGCCGATACAAAGGCCTGACCCAGAAGAAATTCAGCGTCACCTGTACCATCAAGATCAGCCCGCCCACCAGCCAGCCCAGGGATGTGACGTCATCAGGTGGACGGTGCTGGCTCAGCTGCCGCCTGCCTGCTGTGTTTAGCTAATATTTGCCACACTCAGCACTGTTTTCCCGCCTCTGGTGTCACTAAATGGAGCCACATGACTATGCTTGGCTATCAGCTGTTCAGATACAACTGTCAGTGGCAGGTTTTGGTGTGATGAAGGCTTAAGGGAGGCGGAATGGTGGTGGTGGTGGTGGCGTCGGTCTCCAAACACACACACACACAAACTAGCGTCACTTGGCCGTCCACACGGAATCAACACAAGGAACAACACTATCAGAGACACTGTCTAATGCAACAACACATTGTGCAAACTCCACCAGCAGGACAAGTGGTGGCTGGGTGGCTCACTCACCAGTATTGTAGTGTTGATGGCAGTTCTCAGCAGCCCCAGGCTACAGCTGGCACTCTCAGCCAGACACCAAGCTTACACCAGCACTCACAGGCAGCCGCGGCTCGTGTCACCGTCCTGACCAGCGTAAATCCATGTTAAATAAGGCACCAGCAGCACACGGCTACTCTCCTAATACCGTCACTCCTTGTCTCAAACTGGGGCCTTGGCCGCCCGCCGGCCTTCCCCATCTCTCCCTCCTCCACTGCGCGCGCTGGCCGAGGCGGGACACAACACAACCACACTCCACTCGCTCCACTTCTAATACACGAATACAATATGAAATATGATCAAGTATAAGCATGTCAAACTAAATCATTTGCCAGTATCATCGTAACTCTATGTCAAAAGTAGAAGGAAAAAGAGAAGCGGTACAGAGAGGAGTATACCGCACAAACAAAAACACTCGTTAAACAGTGATGGAGGAGCAGGAAGAGGAGGAGGAGGAGAGAACATTCGAAGGTAGGAATGAGAGAGACAACTGGAAGAAATTCGGAGAAGAAATAGTAATTAGAAATCTCTCTCTCTCTCTCTCTCTCTCTCTCTCTCTCTGATTATGACAATGTCTGGAAGAATGGCAAGGCAGACATGGCGGTAAATGCGCTGCAGCTTACGGACACTAACTCTGCTACCTATAGATGTTCGGTCTCTCTCCACTAACTTTCTTCATATTCAGTGATTGTCTCATCACAAAAATGTAGACGAATGTATCAACGAATCTCGGCTCCCCTCCACCACCTATGACAACCACGCCTACACTCCCGACTGTCACATGTACGTACGTGTGTTGGCGGACAAACACGCCACGCCAAGCTTAAACACTTTCACTCACTCACACGTCAAACTGGAACACTGACCCTCACTCACTCACTCACACGCAAAGCTGGGACACTCGCTCACTCACTCACACGCCAAGCTGGAACACTCTCCCTTCCTCACTCACACACAAAGCTGGAACACTCACTCACTCACTCACACGCCAAGCTGGAACACTCTCTTCCTCACTCAGACGCAAAGCTGGAACACTCACTCACTCGCTCACTCACACGCTCTTAAAAACACCACCAAATCATTTCTATGGCCTTGGCAAAGAGTTGAGATGATTTTACAGTTCAGAGTGACAAGAATTCTATAAGATTAAGTGGAGAAACACTCTTAAAAACCCGGCAATCATTTCTGTGGCCTTAGCAAAAAGTTGAGGTATTTCTACAGTTAAGAGTGACAAGATTTCTATAAGACTAACAGGAGAAACACTATTAAAAACCCCACCAATAATCTCTGTGGCCCTTGAAAAAAGTCGTGGTGAGAGAGTAGTGTTTGTGAATATTGGCCAATATTGAGGTCCCATCTGTAAACAAACCCCTCACTGGAGACCCTGCCAGACTGATTGTCCTTACAGACACTCAACCACACACAATACTTCAGGCTGTTAACAATGTGAATGTGAACGGAATTCTTTTATGTAAGCAAAGGTGGCTGAGATTAATGGAAGGAGTTAAAAAAAAAAATAGAAGATAGAAAAAAAGAAAAAAGGCCCACTTAGAACGGCAGTCCCCGTGCAGATCCAAGAGTTAGCTAAAGGATAGAGATAACTGTCTTAAAACCTCCTTTTTAAATTGACTCTATTGCTTTTATAGTATTGCTGGTTATCATCATCACTATTGCTGTTGTGCTTGTGGTTATAGTGTTGTTAGATTAGATGATATTATGTATATGTGTGTATGTGTGTTGTGTTTTGTGTGTTGTGTTGTGTTTGTGTTGTGTTGTGTTTGTGTGTGTTGTGTTGTTGTTGTTTGTGTTGTGTTTTTGTGTTGTGTTTTGTGTTGTGTTGTGTTGTGTTGTGTTTATGTTTGTGTTGTGTTTGTTGTTATATTGTGTTTGTTTTGTATTTGTGTTGTGTTGTGTTATATTATATTATATTTATTTATTAT